>NW_011499985.1:114526-248587 GCF_000495115.2 Populus euphratica
TTTGTTAGATAAGGGGTTTATTCGTCCGAGTGTGTCTCCGTGGGGAGCACCTGTTTTATTTGTAAAGAAGAAGGATGGATCAATGAGGTTGTGTATAGACTATAGGCAGTTGAACAAGTTCACTATTAAGAATAGATACCCACTCCCTCGCATTGATGATCTTTTTGATCAATTACAAGAAGCTCAATGTTTCTCAAAGATTGATTTGCGATCGGGGTATCATCAGTTGAGGATTAGAAATGAGGATATTCCTAAAACTGCCTTTAGGACTCGTTATGGGCATTACGAATTCCTAGTGTTGTCTTTTGGGTTAACGAATGCACCTGCAGCTTTTATGGATATGATGAATAGGGTTTTTAGGCCTTTTATTGATAAGTTTGTTATTGTGTTCATTGATGACATCCTGGTGTATTCAAGAAGTGAAGAGGAACATAAAGAGCATTTGAGATTGGTGCTTCAAACTCTAAGAGATCATCGATTGTATGGAAAGTTCTCGAAAAGCGAGTTTTGGTTAGAGAGTGTTAGGTTTTTGGGACATGTGGTGTCCAAAAATGGGATAGAGGTTGATCCACAAAAAGTGGAGGCAGTTAAGCAGTGGCCTAGACCAGTTACGGTATCTGAGATTAGAAGCTTCTTGGGTTTAGCAGGATACTACAGGAGATTCGTGGAGAATTTTTCCCGAATCGCTGCTCCGTTAACGAAGTTGACACAGAAAAGTGTCAAGTTTCAATGGTCAGAAGAATGTGAGAAGAGTTTCCTAGAATTGAAGGGAAGGTTAATTACGGCTCCAATTTTGACAGTACCTTCTGGGTCTGGTGGTTTTACCGTGTACTGTGATGCATCCAGGATTGGTTTGGGTTGTGTTTTGATGCAGAATTGTAATGTGATTGCTTATGCCTCAAGAAAGTTGAAAAAGCACGAGCAAAATTACCCTACACATGATTTGGAGATGGCTGCGGTAGTGTTTGCCCTTAAGATTTGGAGACACTACTTATATGGAGAGACATGTGAGATATTTTCAGATCATAAGAGTCTTCAATATATCTTCCAGCAAAAGGATCTGAATTTAAGACAACGAAGGTGGATGGAACTGTTAAGTGATTATGATTGCACGATTCAGTATCACCCAGGCAAGGCAAATGTTGTTGCCGATGCCTTAAGCAGGAAATCTATGGGTAGTTTGGCTCATATTCAGGAGGTGAGGAGACCCTTGATTAAAGAGTTGCATGGATTGTTAGACGAGAGGGTCAGTTTTGAGATTTGTGAATCGGGAGTATTGTTAGCTCACTTTCAGGTTAAGTCAGACTTGGTAGACCGGATTAAAATAGCTCAGAAGAAGGATGAACGACTTTGCAAGATTCGAGATGAATTGGAGTTAGGAGGAGCTCTAGGTTTTGCTATCCATGAAGATGGTGTGTTGAGATTTGGTTCCAGGTTATGTGTTCCTGAGGTGGATGATTTGAAAAGAGATGTGATGATGGAAGCACACCAAACTGCTTATACTATACATCCTGGTTCTAACAAGATGTATAGAGACTTGAAAGAGTGTTATTGGTGGAATGGCATGAAGAGAGACATTGCTGAGTTTGTATCTCGATGCTTGACTTGTCAGAGGGTTAAAGGTGAGCATCAGAAACCACCAGGGCTTTTGCAGCCATTATTGATTCCTGAATGGAAATGGGAGAGGATCACTATGGACTTTGTGTCAGGTTTGCCTCGAAGTCAAGAGGGTTATGATTCGGTTTGGGTGGTCGTTGATCGTTTAACCAAGTCAGCTCATTTCCTGCCAGTAAAGGTGACATATGGGTTTGCAAAACTGGCAGAAATCTATGTTAACGAGATTGTAAGGTTGCATGGTGTGCCGATCTCAATTGTGTCTGATAGAGGTCCACAGTTCACTTCTCGGTTTTGGGTAAAGTTTCAGGAAGCTTTGGGGACTAACATTAAGTTAAGTACTGCCTTTCATCCTCAGACAGATGGACAATCTGAGAGGACTATACAAATTTTGGAGGATATGTTAAGAGCTTGTGTGATTGACTTTGGTGTAGGATGGAGCAAGTACTTGTCTTTGGTGGAGTTTGCGTATAATAATAGTTATCAAGTAAGCATTGATATGGCTCCATATGAAGCTTTGTATGGCCGGAAGTGCAGATCACCTATATGTTGGTATGAGGTTGGCGAGAGGAGATTAATGGGTCCCGAGTTAATACGGATTACTTCAGATAAGATTAAGGTGATCCGAGATAAACTTCAAACGGCTCAGAGTAGGCAAAAGAATTATGCAGATAAGAGGAGGCGTAATCTAGAATTTTCAGTGGGTGACAACGTGTTCCTAAAAGTCTCTCCGACTAAAGGGATATTCAGATTTGGGAGAAAAGGAAAGTTGAGTCCTAGGTATATAGGACCCTTTGAGATCTTGGAAAGAGTAGGGGTAGTGGCATATCGGCTTGCTTTGCCACCTAATCTATCCTCTATACATCCAGTGTTCCATGTTTCAATGTTGAGGAAGTATTTGTTTGATCCATCTCATGTGCTGGAAGTTCAACCGGTTGAATTGAGAGAAGATATGTCATACGAAGTTCAACCAGTAGAAATAGTGGATCGACAAGTGAGAAAGCTTAGGTCGAAAGATATAGCTTCAGTAAAAGTGAAATGGAAGGGTCATTCACATGAGGAAGCGACATGGGAGCTCGAGGATAAGATGCGTGAGGAGTATCCTCATCTTTTCGATAATCTCGGTAAGTATTCAATCATTCTATTAAGTTTCGAGGACGAAACTTTTATAAGGTGGGAAGATTGTAATGTTTTGAAAAAAAAACAAAAAGGAATAGGAAAAGGCAACAAAGCCCTTAAAGGCTTAAAAGTGAGTAAAATGAATAAGGGGTATTGTGGTAATTGAATAATAGTTAATAAATATAAATAGGAAGAAAAATAAAACAAAAGAACAAAAGAGAGAGCTGTATTTTGAGAGCAAACGTAAGAGAGGGAGAAGGAAGAAGAAGAAGAGAAAAGAGGGGAAGAGAAGGGAAAGGAAAGAGATTGAGAGGAAATAACTTTAAAGGTAAGATTTAGGTTGTTAAATGTATAAATGTGTTGTTTTAAATTTAAATTTATGTTTTGATAAATATTAGAGGTTTGAAAATTTGTGTTTTGGGTTTATTGATGAATTAATTTGAATGTTATAAGGTTGATTGTTGTGGGTAATTGATTAATTAGTTGATTTTGAGAGATTGTTGGTAAAGATGATGATGTTGAGTTATGATTTGTGTAAATTGTGAATTTTGAGTTGGAATTCTGGAAAGAACAGTAGGTAATCTGTGAACAATTCTGGGTTTGAGGTTGAAGATGACGAAAATTCAATTTGGTCCCTCAATTTGTGGAAATTACAGTTTAGTCCCTAAACTTTGGAAAAATTATAATTTGACCCCTAATGGTATTTTGAGATTCTGGACAGTGTTATTATGAGGTTAAGGATGATGAATCTCAGTTTGATAATTGATTTGGAATATTTTCAGTTTGGTCCTTAAATTTAAGAAATTACAGTTTAGTCCCTAAACTTTGGAAAAATTATAATCTGACCCCTAATGGTATTTTGAGATTCTGGACAGTGGTATTATGAGGTTAAGGATGATGAATCTCAGTTTGATAATTGATTTGGAATATTTTTAGTTTGGTCCCTAAATTTTAGGAATTTGCATTTTAGTCCCTAAACTTTATAAAAATTACTTTTAGGTCCCTAGTTCGTTCTGGACAGAATGAAGGATGGTTTATGGGTGAAATTTCAGTATGGTTATATATTTACAGTTTGGTCCAGTTTTGGTAAAATTACATTTTGGTCCCTATTTGGATAATTATCATTTTAGTCCCTAAACCTAGGAGAGTAAACCTAGTTTTATTTTATGCATTGAGATATTATGTTTGAGTTGTTTTTGAGTATATTTCATATATTGTTGTAGGTTCTCCTAACGATCCTCAATAGGATTTTCGGGTCTTTCGTCTGACGTTCCTTTAGTTCTATATTTTCCGGGTGAGTGGGATAATCTTTAATATGCATATAATATAAGTAAATATGTATGTTGATTATATGATGAGTACGATTAGTTAATCTCTTGAATATTTATATTTATATATTTTGCTTTGTTTTCCGAGTACTCATCTATTCTTGAAATTGCACTCGTATTTTATCGAGCTAAATTATATTTGATATGATATACGTTTCTTTGATGATTCTGTAAATATCTATTATGCCTTGATATAGGACTTGTCAGTAACTCCATGCTAACGGAGAGTAGTTAGCCTATGTGCACATAGTATTCTGTATACCTAGCTGATAAGAGAAGCATCAGCCTGTGGCGACTGATCATCCCACAGTGGTCACCTTCGGGTGTCATCTGGTCACCTTCGGGTGTCATCTGATCTCTGACATGTATTCCACTACGTTATGATAATATGTTCAGTATGTATATGTATATGTATATCAAGATAAATCATCTGACAAATTATTAATATGAAAATATCTAAAATGTATATTAAATATTATTCCTTCACTGAGTTGGTTGAACTCACCCCTCATTCTTAATATTATTTCAGGTTCTTAGTTTCTGATAGCAGTTGGACTTTGTTGAGTGTTCCTACTTCTTCAGTTTTGGGTCGGTATGCCTTGCTTATTGTTCAAGGTTGTTTTGATTCGAAGTCTTAGACGCTCCACTATTACTCTGTTTTAATTAAGTTTGGATTTTGACAATGTAATGAGTATTATGAATTATTATTTTGTTTTAATTACTGATGAAGAGTTTTGACTATCCTTTGATTTCATCAGCTTTGAGTAATATAATATTTCTGAAGATTATGAAATGCTGCGTATTTTTGAATATCTATTATTTTGATATGTATGTTTTGAGGCTTAGCGTAGGTGGGGTGTCCTTTCGACACTCCTCCTGCGTTGCCGGTCATGGACCCGGGATTTGGGTCGTGACACTGGTAGAAGTGCACTGAGAGTTAATGACAGTTTTAGAGGCTATTAAGAGTGATTCAGTGATTAACAAGAGAATTGTAATACCACCCCAAATGCAAAGTACAATCCATTCCTTGCTTTCTTTTCATAACCACTATATTCATGATTTATCAGAAGTCTAATTTAATAAAAAGTACAACATAATCATAATTAAGTCTCTACGATTAATCTTTACTGATTATTGAAATAATTGATCTATATGGTAATTGTTTTCTTAATCCTTTTACAAGTACAGCCCCCTGATAAAAAAAAATTGAAGTGCAAGCAATCATAGGCCCAACAACATCAATGCAAGCCAATTTTGTTATTGAAGTTGGAGAAAAAGCTCAGGTGCCCATTATATCATTTTCTGCATCAAGTCCTTCTCTCACTTCCATCAGGAGTCCCTTCTTTTTCTGAGCTACCCAAAATGAGTCAACTCAGGTGAATGCCATAAGTGCATTAGTTCAAGCCTTTGGATGGAGAGAAGCAGTAACCATCTACATTGACAATGAGTATGGAGAGGGAGTGATTCCTTATTTAACTGATGCTCTGCAAACAGTTGATGCTCGTGTACCGTACCGGAGTGTCCTTTCTCCATCAGCCCCTGATGATCAATTTTTTTCAGAGCTTTACAAGTTGATGACGATGCAAACTAGAGTTTTCATTGTGCACATGTTTCCATCACTTGGCGCTCGGGTTTTTTCCAAAGCAAAAGAGATTGGCATGGTGGGTGAAGGCTATGTTTGGATCATGACTGGTGGTCTAACAGCTGAATTTTTGAGTTCACCAAATGCTTCCGTCACCAATACAATGCAAGGTGCATTGGGTGTGAAACCTTATGTACCAAGAACAAAAGATTTCGAAACTTTTCGAAGTCGGTGGAAAAGAAAATTCCAACAAGATAATCCAGATATTGTTGATGCTGAGTTGAATATTTTTGGCTTGTGGGCATATTATGCAGTAACAGCTTTGGTTGGCTTCCGAAAGGCAAACGTTTCTAGCAATTCAGATCTTGCAACTCTTGGGGTGTCTTTAAATGGTCCTTATCAAACATTACTTTCAATGGTCTTACAGGAGATTACCTTTTCGATAATGGACAGTTACAGTCATCAGCTTTCCAGATAATAAATGTGAATGGCAATGGGGGAAGAGAGATAGGATTCTGGACATCAACCGAAGGTATTGTCAGAACATTGAAGTCAACAAATAATATGACTGCATACTCAGGTTCTAACTCCGATCTTTCAACTGTCATATGGCCGGGTGATACAACTTCTGTTCCCAAGGGTTGGGAGCTTCCAAAGAATGGGAAGAAGTTGAGAATAAGAGTGCCTGTGAAGGATCGTTTCAGTGAGTTTGTGAAAGTAAAAAGAGATCCTAGTTCTAACACCACAACCGTCACTGGATACAGCGTAGATGTTTTTAATTATGTTGTCAAAGCATTGCCTTATGCTTTGCCTTACGAGTACATCCCCTTTGCCAAGCCTGACGGCGAGACAGCTGGAACTTACAATGATCTGATATATCAAGTCTACTCGAAGGTAAAACTTTCACCAACCTTTTCCTGTACTTGATCACATTCAGTTTTATATCTGAAACAAGATTTGAGACACATTCATGCATGCAAATCTAATTTTTATTGATATGTTGTTTCTTTTGCTTGCTATCAACAGAATTTTGATGCTGTAGTTGGAGATACAACTCTTGTTTTCAACAGATCCAGTTATTTTAAAAAATATATTTTTTTAAAATATTATTGATGAGTTTATTAATTAACTAGGGTTTTTATATTTTAAAAAGTTGAAAAATAATAACAGCAAATGCTATTATTATTGATGGGTTATTGACAAAACTATTTTATTAGTATATTTTAAAAAATTTAAAAAACATTATTGCAAATATCATTATTATTATTAAAACACCGATAAAATTATAGATGATATTTTTTTAGTGATATATTATATTTATCGATGAATTTACGGACAGTCTATAAATTACATACAAGAGTTTTTCTAACAAACTATTTTCATTCTTGATTTTATAAGTAACATACATACCAGTAGACTACTAATATTAATATTAACAAAACTTTTTATCAGGAAAATTATTAAATCTAATAGATATCAAATTGTTTTTATACATATCCAGTTTAATTATGCATGATTCACATCCATTTTTTGAAGTGCGGAACCAAACCCGACTTCTAAATAATATGCTAATAGTGTGAAAAACTACTTTGTATTTTATTGGGAAAAAAAAAAACTAACATCAATTTTTGTATCTTATTTTCAATTTTTAAGAAGCAAAAAAATAAAATTAAAAATTAAAGAATCTAGGGAAGTATTGGGTTGAGAAGGCTGGGATTTGGTCCTTTTTATTTTTCAAATCTTCGAATATCCAACCATCCAATTTTCTCATCGTAAACGACAACGTTTTTCAATCAGGTCATATTTATAAGATTTTTTTTCTTTTTACAGCTTCCTGAATTCACATTCGAAGTGATAACATGCGAGCACAACGTTCTAAGAAATTTCAGATATTAAATAAGTCATCCGCAATTATATGTACTAATGTATTTACAATTTGATATGGTCTTAAAAAACTCATACTCAAGAAGATCGATGAAGGGGGACCATAACCCCTTACCAACGACACCTTAAAATTTAGAATCTGATGATAATGCAACAACCAGTGACCACATGTACTTTGATTTAGCCAATGTAAACGCAATGAAATAAGACAACGAATAGCTTTGATTAGTATGAATCCCACTCCAGCAAACCCGAGGCAACTACTCCATAGAAACATACGCGATCCCTACATCCAAGTGCATCTGATTTGCCTGTCTTGTTGACATTAGATGTCAATATGAGAAATGTCCAAGTAAATGCAAATGGGTCGGAATCCTCCTCTTTCAATTTTTAGTTTTCACATTTGATGATGTGGGTATGAATCAGCTAGACGGTTGATCCTCAAGAGGATGTATTGTACGTTCAACCTTCGGGTTCACAGTATCATGACAAGTTTTGTCTTGAAAAGTATCCCCTAAAAGGAGAGATAATCTCAGATTTTTTAAATAATTTTTTTGTAATTTTAATATTAAAAATTAATTTTTTAAAAAATAAAAAGTAGGTTATTTTATTATATTTTAAATAAAAATATTTAAAAAAAAAACTTGATACTTTTTAATCATAAAAAAATAATTTAAAAAAAAACACAAATTCTATTATTATTATTTTACAAAAAAGAAGTCTGCTAAACTCTGGGAGATTCCTTTTTGTCAATATACAATACTGTCTGACCTCAGGCCCACGTCTTCTAGTGAACAATTTATTAAAATGGTTTGCTTTGACTCTTCCAAATCATGAATATCCTAGCAATAACAGTGAGGAAACTACACTTTTCAAGATCCACAGCTTTATAAATAAGGGATCTTTCCTTCAAAGCTTAAACAAAAAATATTAACTAAGCTAGAATCAGCACCACCATAGGTGGACAATAAGATGAAGAAAAACCATTCAAAGGCTGTTCTCTCCATCTTTTTTTGTGTATGGATTCTGTTCACAGGAATGGGAATGGCTGAAAACACATGTATCCCAGTGAATGTTGGCGTGGTTCTTGACCTGGACAGTGATTTGGATGGCAGAATTGCGTTGAGTTGCATCGAAATGGCCCTCTCAGACTTTTATGCCACTCATGGTGACTACAAAACCAGACTAGTCCTCAACACCAGGGACTCCATGAAAGCTGTTGTTGGTGCAGCTGCAGCAGGTTCCCTCTCTCACTCTTTCCCTTTAAAACCATACTTGATGTTTAGTGTCGAAAAACATAAAAAGAGTCTGATAAACATATCATATTTGATTACGTAGCAAATAATCAAGATCTTTTCTATTTGAATTATAAATTTTGAATATTGTTCATATGAACCAATACCTTGCTATCAAAGTCACCCACAAAAACATCTTCTAAATTTCTAGGGTTTTTTTTTATGGTGTGTCCGGAAGAGAACAAATAGAGATACTGGGAAAGAGGGTTTTTTTGTTTTAATTTTAATTTTTTTAACATGCACGAAAATTATTAGTGACGTCCATGATCTCAAATGTCCTGGCATTGTGGTTAAAATTTGAGAAAACAAAGGGAATAAATGAAATTACTGAAACTCTCAATACACGAACCTCATGGCTAGGAAGCTCGTCATCAAAATGGAAACAAAACTCCAAAAAAAAAAAAAAACTACACCACCGACAACGTACCCAAAATATTTTTCTTCAATGGTTGTTGGAGGCCTTGAGAAAATTACTGCCTGGTATATGTATAACATGCAAGAGGTTGGTTGCTTCTTTCTTTGACTAAAATGGAAATTCTACTTCTCCAAGCACAACCACCCTAGGGTTACAAATATAAGACTTAAATCCCATTTGATAAAATAATAAGAAAACTCACTACGCTTGTTTAACGAAATCACACCACTTAGAGTTTGATTTACCAGAGTCTTTACTGTGTCTGTTGTGTTGTATTGTAAAATTAAATACATCAAACTATTTACCGATGAATTATTGTGTTGTGTTATCATTAAGAATATAAATTAAATTAAACTATGTGGGACTTGCCAATACTTAAAAAGCTTTCTTCCTATTAAATTTTCTAAACATCTAAGATTGGAAAGGCTTTCAAATATGGCTAGAAGCTAGTATGCATGAATTTGTTATATTTTTCTAGTTAAATTGTGATTTTTTTATTTAATTTAGAATTTTATTATTATTATTTTTAGTTTTGTTTAAGAGGTTTTCATTGGTATATAAATAGCCTAGGAGATTAATTTGTAATATTTAGTTTTGATTGGATAAAAAAAATTAATAATCAAAATTTGAATTGAGGTTCATGTGGTAAAGACTATTCAATAAATTTTTAAGTTGTTTGTGCTTGTTATCCCTTTTGTTTTCTTCCTTCAAAATTCAAATAGCTTGTGTAGATGATTATAAGGATGCTACGCAAGAAAAGTAATTGAAATTTAACTTTTTTGAAAGTTTGATAATTTGTCATTGGTTTTCCCCATTGATCTCCGTTGATTGTGAAAGAATTTTGCATGTTCTTAATTTTTCTTATGCTCTATCAAAACACAGCCCTGGACTTGATAAAAAATGTGGAAGTCCAAGCAATCTTAGGGCCAACAACATCAATGCAAGCCAACTTTGTTATTGACCTTGGAGAAAAAGCTCACGGGCCCATAATGTCGTTTTCTGCAACAAGTTCTTTTCTTACTTCCATTAAGAGTACCTATTTTTTTCGAGCTACACTTAATGACGCAACTCAAGTGAATGCCATAAGTGCTTTAGTTCAAGCCTTCGGATGGAGAGAAGCAGTACCCATCTACATCAACAACGAATATGGAGAGGGAATCATACCTTATTTAACTGATGCTTTGCAAGCAGTAAATGCTCGTGTCTCCTACCGGACTGTCATTTCTCCATCAGCCACTGATGAACAAATTGTCGAGGAGCTTTATAAGTTGATGGGAATGCAAACTAGAGTTTTCATTGTGCACATGTATGGCTCTCTTGGCACTCGGCTTTTTGCCAAGGCAAAAGAGATTGGTATGATGAGTGAAGGGTGTGTTTGGATCATGACTGATGGTTTGACAGCTGATTTGTTGAGTTCACCAAATCCTTCTGTTACTGGGACAATGCAAGGGGTACTGGGTGTTAAGCCTTATGTTCCAAGTACAAAGGAGATCCAGGATTTTCGAGTTCGGTGGAAAAGGAAATTCCAACAAGATAATCCATATATTATTGATGCTGAGTTGAACATTTGCGGACTACGGGGCTATGATGTTGCCACGGATTTGGCCTTGGCAGTTGAGAAGGCTGGAACTAAAAATTTTGGCTTCCGAAAGGAAAATGTTTCTAGCAGTTCATCAACGGAACTTGCAACTCTTGGCGTCTCTTAAATGGTCCAAACCTTCTTCAAGCTTTATTAAACACTAGTTTCAAAGGCCTTACAGGAGATTACCATTTTGCTGATGGGCAGTTGCAACCTCCAGCTTTCCAGATAGTTAATGTGAATGGAAATGGAGGAAGAGAGATTGGGCTTTGGACACCAACAAAAGGACTTGTGAAACAATTGGTTCCTAGTAATGGTAAAAATTCAACTTCTCTGTCCGGTATTTCAACCGTGATTTTCCCAGGTGACACAACTGTTGCTCCAAAGGGATTTAGGATTCCCACAAAAGAAAATAAGTTGAGAATAGGAGTGCCGGTGAGGTCCAGCTTCAGACAGTTTGTGGACGTCAGAAAATATCCTGGTTCTAACACCACAAAAATCACCGGATTCTGCATAGATGTTTTTGATACTGTTGTCAAAACATTGCCTTATGATTTGCCTTATGAATATGTCCCCTTTGCCAACCCTGACGGCGAGCCTGCTGGAACTTACAATGATCTGGTCTATCAAGTGTACTTAAAGGTAGAACTTAATTTTATCCTTTGCTGCACTTATTCTATGCTTTTGATATATTGCATTGAATACCATACACATTGACGCAAGTCTATTTCTCGGAGATATTCTTTCTTATGCATTTTTGTTTACAACCAACAGAATTTTGATGCTGTGGTTGGAGATATTACCATTGTCTACAGCAGATCCTTGTACGTCGACTATACTTTGCCTTTCATGGAAAGCGGTGTCTCCGTTATTGTTCCTATAGAAGGCCACAATATCGAAAATGCTTGGTTCTTCTTGAAACCTTTGACATGGGACCTTTGGGTGAGCAGTCTTTTATTCTTTGTTTTCTTTGGATTTGCTGTCTGGGTTCTTGAGCACAGAATAAATGGAGATTTTCGAGGACCTGCTTCTCATCAAGCTGGCACTATCTTCTGGTTTTCGTTCTCAACAATGGTGTTCGCACAACGTAATTTCTCTTCTCCTGTTGAAACACTTAAATATATATAAACACCGGATTGACTTTATTTTTTTCAATTTACAGGGGAGAGAGTGGTTAGCAACTTGTCTAGAGTAGTGGTAAATCATATGGTGTTTTGTTGTGCTGATCCTCACACAGAGTTATACCGCCAGTTTATCTAGCCTACTTACAGTCCAGCAGCTAAAAGTTACTGATGTAAATGAGCTCGTTAACAAGGGGGGGTACGTGGGCTACCAGAAGGGTTCTTTTGTTCTAGGATTCTTGTTAGGCTTGGGGTTCGACAAGTCCAAGATCTTGGCGTATAATTCTCCAGAAGAATGCCACGAACTCTTCTCCAAAGGAAGTGGAAATGGTGGTATTGCTGCTGCATTCGACGAAATTCCATATATTAGGCTCTTAATGCCAGAATATCGCTCCAAATATACAGTGATTGATCTTTCATTTAAAATGGGAGGTTTTGGCTTTGTATGTTCACTTTCCTATCTTTTTATTTCCATTTCTCTCTATAGCTCATTTATAGTTTTATACTACCATTATTTTTTATTTTTTTTGTGAATTTCAGGTCTTCCCTAAAGGTTCTTCTCATGTACCTGACATATCAAGGGCGATTTTGAATATGGTCGAGGGTGATAAAATGAAGGACATCCAGGATAAATGGTTTGGCGATCAAACTAGCTGTCCAGATTCTGACACCTCGGTTTCGTCTAATACCCTTAGTATCAAGACTTTCTGGGGATTATTTTTAATCGCTGGAATAGCTGCACTTTCAGCTCTCATTATCTTCATAGTGATGTTTGTTCATCGGGAGGGGAGAGTAGTCTTGAGACCCTCTGACTCCACAACTTCATTATGGAGTAAAATTCGACATTTGTTTAGCATTTTCAATCAAAGGGACTTCACATCCCATATCGAAGTGAATGACAGGAATGGGATTCATTTTCCAAGTGTGGGCACGGCAAGTCCGTCTGGCTTTTCAGCTCACACTGAATTTCATGGATATCCATCCTCTGCAGGTCGTGATTCCTGTCCAAATAGCCAAGCATCTCATGAAGTAGTGATAATAAGTGCTCATAAGCTCTCAAACCCAAATCAAGAGAGGCCCGTTAAGGGAAATCAGAAGTCTAATGTTAATCATCAGACGCGGACCCGTACTGATCGGAGGTCTAATGCTATTATTCATCAGAGGTCTAAATCCTATTAGGACTCCTACTCTTTGAGATCACAACAACGGTCCAGCACAGCTACACTCTCCGTTCTTCACAAGCTTATATGACTTTCTGTCCTATAATATTGATGAAAACTCAAGAAAAGAAGAGAAAGATTGATAGGTTTAGAAATTTCTGAAAGGTTTTTGATGATTTCTTATTGCTTGAATAAATATTCATTATATCCTAGTCTTATAATGACTCTAATTGATGGGAAATAGGCATTAATAATAATAATAATAATTATTATTATTATTATTTAAGATAGCTGTAACAAATTAGAAATCAGAACTTAAGTCAGAACTACTCAACTCATAGAACTAAGAATAACTGACTGAGTGGCTGACTTTAGGGGTGTTTCTTCGCATAAGATGCCTCTTATTTCTGTATTTCTCTTCCCCTATGTCTTTTAGAATTGTTCCTCTTTCTTTCAGTCCAATTCCCGCTGGAAAACTCCCCCCGGTTGCTGATGTATAGGAGCTGGAAAGCCCAATCCCGCCGGGACTCCACCAACTTTACCAGCACTTTCTGCCCTGTTTCTGGTGCTTTTTTCTTGGCCTTCCAGAGGCATTTTTTAGAAGCCACCTTGATCCTCGTCAAATACATTGTACTCTTACTACTAATATATGCTGTTCGATCTTAACCTTCTATTTCGATCACATTTAATAAAAAACTACAAAAATTCTATTAAAAACAAAAAAGCAATTTAGCTAATTTTCGACCATTTTGTAATTTTAACAAGCAACAAATAAACAAGGGGATACTATTGAAAAATAAATAGAGCGAGAGGTTTATAGAAGGTGAGAGAAGATAAGGTGATAAGAATGAATAAAGAAAAGGACACATATGTGCCTTGGATGAACAGTATGAAAGGGGAGTAAAATTTGGAGGGAAAAAAAAGAAGAACAAAGTGAATTCGAAAGCCCCCAGTTGTAAAAAGAAGACCAAATCTTCATCCTTTGTCGACACTTGTAACCACGTGCCAATACCATCAATATTTGAAGTGTCGGAGTTCGCACCATTTAAGATGAAAGATGAAATAAGGTTAGGATCAATATCTTGTAATGGAATTGAAAGAATTGGATTATAACAGGTTTATGTAAGATGTAAATGGTTTGGGTGAAATTTGATATGTTAATGTGTTTTTGAATTGTTATATTGTGGGTGAATGTTGTTTCTTGTTAAGTGGTGATGTTATTTTTATTTTTTATGTGATGGTGTTATGCATAACTTATGGAGTTCGAGTTGTGTGTTAATTGTTTTAATATTTAATTTTATATGTATTTATAATTTTATTATTCATAAACCACTCTATAATAAATAAATTGCCGTTCAGTATTGTTATAAAGTGTTGATTTGTATATAATAAAATTACTTAGTACATTATTATTATTATATTCTACTCAAAATATTTTTTTAGTTTGCAATATTATGGTGTGTTAATGGTTTTATTATTTTGAAAGTCACCTAAGATAAATAAATCATCATTAGACATGTCTTGAAATGTTGATTTGTGGTAATAAAATTATTTGATATATTATCTTATTGTGTTCAAAATATACTTGAAATATCTTCTTCTTTTTTTTGTAATTTTATGTTGTGGTAATGGTTATTCTCAAAGCTATAAGGATAATCAAGAGTAATTGAGTTTTATTACATAGTATTGATTTATGAGTAATAAAATTGTCTAATACATTACTTTATTGTATTCAAAATATCTGTGAAATATTTCTCCTCCTTTTGAAATGTTATGGTATACTAATAGTTTTATTATTCACATACTTCACTTAAATAAATGAATTATTACTAGATATTGTTTTAAAGTGTTGATTGATGAATAATAAAACTTTAATATATTATGTTATTGTATTCCAAAAAATTTGAAATATTATGTCATTTGAAATAATTTTGAGTATTAATAATTATATTATTTATGGACTTATCTATGATAAATTATCATAAATCATCATTAAAAGTTATCTTAAAGTATCAATTGATGAATAACGAGATTGCTTTATGTATTATATTATTATCTTTAAAGTATTTATCAAATGTTTTTTTTCTTGTATTAATGTTGTGTGTTAGTAGTTTCATTATTCATTTAGACTTCATTTGTTTGTTGAAAAGTAGTTTCTTTTTAAAAAGTAAATTCCAAAAAAGTAAATTATTTTCTAATGTTTGGTAGTAATAGTATAATGAAAAATAAGTTGGAAAACACTTTCTAGTATTTGATTATGTCATAAAAAACGAGCTGGAAAATAACTTATTAATATTTTATTTTTCTCAAGTTTATTAAAATAATAAGAAACAAATCTTACAAATTAAAAAGTTGAATAAGAATGAAATTTAAAAAAAAATTCATAAATTATCTCAAATAAAATAAATAATAATCAAAATAATATAAATCAAATCTAAAAAATAAAAAAAATGAAAGATGAAGAAATTAAAATAATAATAATTAACATTTCATAAATTATTTCAAATAAAATAAGTAACAATCAAAAAAATAAGGATCAAATTTGATAAATAAAAAATTTCAATAAACAAATAATAAGAGAAAAGTAAATAACAATTATAAAAATGAGAACTAAAGTTAATATAAAAATTAAATTTTAAGAGATGAAATTAAAAAATAAATATTTAAAACAAAATTTTAAGGATCGAATTTGATATAATCAGCAAATAATATGATATTTCTAAATTTTTTACAATTTTCAGAAAATATTTTCCGTTTAAATTTTCTAAAAAACACTTTTCTGAAAATTAAATTAATTTTTTCTTTAACTGGAAAATATTTTCTATTAACTAATTTTTTTAATAACAAATAAATTTCAAAAAATTTAAAAAATATTTTTTAAAAAAATTACTTTTTAAAAAAACAAACATGACCTTCCCATCTAGAATAAATAAACCGGGCACTATCTTAGAGTCTTGACTAGAGTTAATTCGCACGTAAATTATAGGCAATTAACGTCTGCCAAGGAAAAGATTGAAAGGATCTTACTCTTTACCATATTCCTCACCTCAAAAGCAAAGGATCTAATGCTAATATAATTTGATTTGGTCGGGTTAAACGATAATGACATAAGTGACGAGACAAGGAATATATTTGGCTATTATAAAGCAAAAATTCCACAAATCTGGGTTATATTCTATGATTAATACATCCAAGTGCATCTGTTTTACGCGCCACACCTTCTAACAAATGATACAACGAGTCAATGTCAAAGTAAATGCAAGTATTCTTGCATCGTGTTCTTCCGATTTTGGACGACTTGATTAAATATCTGCAGATTTAGAAATAATGCAATTCTTCTGCATCGTGTTCTTCCGATTTTGGACATCTTGATTAAATATTTCTTGATTTAGAAATCAGTAATCGAAAGGTTAGATTTATAATCCATAATTCAATGAAACTGGATTCATCAGATTAATATTTAATTAATCTAACTGGCTCAAATATTCACATAAAAAATAAAAAGTTTTGATTTTGTATTTTTTTTTTTTCAATAGAGGGCACAAAACACGAGTTAGTTTATAGCTCAAAACAGAAATTGGATTTGACAAGTGTATTTAATGGCCTGACTGTTTGTTTGTGTACGAGTAGCCTTGCCAAACTCATGGTTTGATTGATCAAATTATGCAATTTCCTGGTGAGAGAACACTCAAAGAACCTCTCCTCTCTTCAAACTAATACATTTGGTCCTTGTCGTGAATGGTTTCAAACTCTTTTGTTGGCATGATTCAAATCCCGGATCAATAACCGGTACATGGATAAGGTTTTTCTTCAAAGTTCTATACCTATATGAATCCAAACTTATATATAAACTTTTCCTAATCAATCAGAGTTCAATGCAACATGAATAACAAAATTAACTTCTTTATATAATTTAATTATCTTAATACAAAAGTTAATATAATTTCATAGTTTTGGAGTACTAACTAGACATAAAAGAAAGTTACAAATTTCAACAAAAAAGCAGGTTCAGAAAGTCCAACAAAAATAACCTACTATCAAGCTATAAGCCTGAAAATGATAAATAATAAGAATGTGAGTTTAACAACTTAATAAGTAGATAATGTACAATATACACACACGAAGTAATACAACAATGAGAAATATATATGTATATAATTGGTTTTAGGTTCTTATAGTAAGGTTTCTCAAGTAGGTCATAACAAGAATATTATAATCTAAAGCTCGTCAGAAAAATCAAAATGCAATGAGTATGAGGCTCCGCACTATAGGATGATTAGTTCACGCAGATTGTTAACTCTCCCGACTAGTTAGAGTTCATATACGATGTGCACAAAGACTAACATTACATTGTTAGCATAAGTATTCTGACTAGTATACCATAGGTTCATAATAATAATCAAACAAACATATTCATATCTCAATACTCAACTCATGACATCAACAAAATGAGGAGCTATTAATTCAGAAGACAATTGAAAATATATATTGGTTTATATCAGGAATTCAAATTCATCAATTAACCATGCTTTATCATAACAAGGATAATAATCAACATATATATTACCAAGAAGTATAATCAAATTCATATTAACAAATCAATATTTATAATATTTCTCATCCATATGAAAAATTATTCACTTACCTGACTCAAAAGCAAATAAAAGTCAAAAGTAAACACCAAAGAAAATTCTATTAACATCCCGCCAGTAGAATATCAGGATTATCTGAATACAAAAAAGATATATTCAAAAATAACTTGAAATAAAATTTAACCTATTTAATACACTTAACTAAGGGTGTATTCTGTAACCCTATATGTTTTTGAACTAACTAATCAATTTTTTCAAAAACTCAAAATTTAATAGTTTTTTCAAAATCTAATTTATAATAAAATAAATAATAAAATTAGTAATAGTTCACTAAATAACCCTCAATTATTCATCAAACCAATTTGAAAAAGCTAATATTATAGCTAGGGACTAATCTGGAATTTATTATCTTTTAAGGGTCAAATTATAACTTTGTCAAATTGAAGGACCAAACTAAAAATATCATAAATCCATGACTATACTGAAATTATGACCATATTTAATCCTCAATTCTATCCATAATATCTTATTATGCTCCAGGGACCATTCTGGAATTTTCTCCAAATTTTTAGGGTCAAATTGTATTTTTTATCAAATTGAAGGACCAAATTAAAAATATCATAAATCCATGAATATACTGAAATTCTGACCACATTTAATCTTCATTTCTGTCCAGAATATCTCATTATGCTCCAGGGACCATTCTAAAATTTTTTCAAATTTTTTGAGTCAAATTGTAATTATTGTCAAATTAAAGGATCAAATTAAAAGTATTAAAATTTCATAACTATACTGAAATTATGCTCATAATTCATCCTTTATTTTTTTCAGAATCTCGGAATATGCTCCAGGGACCAATTGATAATTTTTCAAAGTTTAGAGACTAAAGTGTAATTTTCACAAATTAAGGGACCAAACTGAAATTTTATCATCTTCATCCTCAAACCCAGAATTTCCACAGGTAATACTGTTACTTCATGATTTTTAACACAAATTCACCATTCAAACATTATCATAACTCAAAATCTATCATATTTACCTACAATCTTTCAAAATCAACTATCAATCTATTACCTACAACAATCTACCTCATAACATTTAAATTAATTCATCAATTAAATCCAAAATATAAATTTTTAAAACCCTAACATTAATCAAAACCGAATTTAAAGTTCAAAGAACACATTTATACATTAAAACATAAATCTTATCTTTTTAACTTATTTTCTTCAATTTTTTTCTATTTTCCTTCTAATTTTTCTCTTTTCTCTTCTTATTTTTCTTCCCCCCCTCTTCTCTCTCCTTGTTTGCTCCTTCAATTTTCCAGATCCCTCTTTCCATCTTTTTTTTTTTACTTTTTATTTATATTTATCATCTCTTTATTCAATTACTACTTTCTATTTATATTTAAACCTCCAATTGTTTTATTAACTTTTCCTCCTATTTAATTGCTACACCCACGAGTGGCACCACCTTATAAACAAGACATTTTTCCTCGTAGTTTAAACCAGGAAATCTAGCTAGAATCAGCAAGATGAGGAAAACCCCCTTAAAGCCTGTTATCTCCTTCTTACTCTTTCTTTGTTTGAAGATTTTGTTCATGGAAATGGGGGTGGCACATTACACTTCTTCTATCCCAGTGAATGTAGGTGTGACTCTTCACTTGGATTATTTGGATGCCAATATTGCATTGAGCTGCATCAACATGGCCCTTTCAGACTTCTATGCCACTCGTTGTGACTACAAAACCAGACTGGTCCTCGCCATCAGGGATTCCAAGAAAGATGTCGTTGGTGCAGCTGCTGCAGGTTCCCTCTCAGCCTCCCCTCTTAACTTCTTGATATTATCTTCTCTTTTCTCCGACTATAAATCGTTTTTTATCAAAAAGTTTTAAGAAAGTTAGCATTTTAACGGTAGATATTTACACATTCTGTGTTAATTATCCGAGGTTCTCAATCTGGAATTTCTTTTAGTTTGGTCATAGAAATCCCTGTGTATAATTGTGGTTATACAGGGATGTGATGATAATGAAAATACTTCTTTATTTTACTAGGATCCATCAATGATAAGGTGGGTCAGAACATATAAAATTCATCATAAATTGTGGCTATCTTGCTTCAAAAGTCATTCTTAGTGAGCTATATTTCTAGCTCGTATCTGATATTGTGGGGCAAGACATTTTGCACTCAACACAATATTCTTTTAGTTCACGTAATGTCATCCTATAAGAAAGGGTGATCCTTTGCTTGCTCTCTCTGCTCCACAAATTTGGTTCACGTAATGTCTTTGATTTTTCTTCTCTCCATTGCGAAACGCAGCCCTCGACCTAATAAGAAATGTGGAAGTGCAAGCAATCTGAGGGCCATCAACATCAATGCAAGCCAATTTTGTTCTTGACCTGGGAGAAAAAGCTCAGGTGCCCATAATATCATTTTATGCTTCAGGTCCTTCTCTTACTCCCATTAGGAGTTCCTATTTTTTTCGAGCTACACATAGTGACTCAACTCAAGTGAATGCCATAAGTGCTTTAGTTCAAGCCTTCGGATGGAGAGAACAGTACCCATCTACATCGACAACGAATATGGAGAGGGAATCATACCTTATTTAACTGATGCTTTGCAAGCAGTAGATGCTCGTGTCTCCTACCAGAGTGTCATTTCTCCAGCAGCTACTGATGAACAAATTGTCGAGGAGCTTTATAAGTTGATGGGAATGCAAATTAAAGTTTTCATTGTGCACATGTATGGCTATCTAGGCACTCGGCTTTTTGCTAAAGCTAAAGAGATTGGAATGATGAGTGACGGCTATGTTTGGATCATGACTGGTGGTCTGACTACTGATTTCTTGAGTTCACCCAGTCCTCCTGTCACTGATACAATACAAGGGGTGCTGGGTATTAAACCTTACGTTCCAAGAACAAAAGAGCTTGAAAATTTTCTAGTTCGGTGTAAAAGGAGATTCTTGCAAGATAATCCAAATAACTTTGAGCATATTTGGACTATGGGCCTATGATACTACGAAAGCATTGGTCATGGCAGTAGAGAAAGCTGAAGCTACAAATTTTGGCTTCCAAAAGGCAAATGTTTCTAGCAGCTCGTCAACGGATCTTGCAACTCTTGGCGTCTCTTTAACGGGTCCAAACCTTCTTCAAGCTGTATCAAACACTAGTTTCAAAGGCGTTACAGGAGATTACCATTGTTGATGGGCAGTTGCAAGCTCCAGCTTTCCAGATACTTAATGTGAATGGAAATGGAGGAAGAGAGATTGGACTTTGGACACCAACAAAAGGACTCGTGAAACAATTGGAACCTACAAATTCAACTTCTATGTCCGGCATGTCAACTGCAATTTTTCCTGGGGATACAATTGTCGTTCCCAAGGGTTGGGAGATTCCCACAAATGAGAAGAAGTTGAAAATAGGAGTGCCAGTGCTGGATGGCTTCGTTGAGTTTGTGGCTGTGACAAAGGATCCTAGTTCCAACACCATAGAAGTCACCGGATACTGCATAGATGTTTTTGATGCTGTAGTGAAAGCATTGCCTTATGCTTTGCCTTAAGAGTACATTCCCCATGCCATGCCTGCTGGAACTTACGATGATCTGGCCTATCAAGTGTATTTAAAGGTAAAATATAATTATATCTTTTTTCTGTACTTATTCATTGTTTATGATATTGCGTTGATATCATACACGTTGATGCAAGTAAATTTCTTTCTTTTGCATATTTTGTTTACTGCGAACAGATTTATGATGCTGTGGTTGGAGACGTGACCACTGTCTTCAACAGGTCCTCGTACATCGATTACACCTCGCCTTTCATAGAAAGTGGTGTCTCTATGATTGTTCCTATAGCAGACAACAATAGTAAAAATGCATGGGTCTTCTTGAAACCTTTGGGTGAGCAGTTTATTTTTCTTTCTTTTCATTGGATTTGTTGTCTGGGTTCTTGAGCACAGAATAAATGAAGGTTTTCGAGGGTCTGCTTCAGATCAAGCAGGAACTAGCTTCTGGTTTTCCTTCTCAACAATGGTTTTTGCACAGCGTAATCTCCCTTCCCCTTATGAATTTCCCTTCTGTAGCACTAGCACTCACCAATATATATATAAACACCAAATTGACTTCATGTTTATATTTGCAGGGGAGAAATTGGTTAGCAACTTGGCTCGGGCAGTGGTAATTATATGGTTTTTTGTTGTGTTGGTCCTCACACAGAGCTACACCGCCAGTTTAACGAGCTTACTTACAGTCCAGCAGCTGCAGCCTACAGTTACTGATGTACATGATCTCATTATGAAGGGCTACCTGAATGGTTCTTTTGTCCTAGGAATCTTGTTAGGCTTGGGTTTCGACAAGTCCAAGCTCATGATGTATAATTTTCCAGAAGAATGCCACGAACTCTTTTCCAAAGGAAGTGGAAATGGTGGTATTGCTGCTGCTTTCGACGAACTGCCATATATGAAACTCTTTCTGTCAAAATATTGCTCGAAATATACCATGATTGATCCTACATTCAAAACCGGCGGTTTTGGCTTTGTAAGTTCACTTTTCCATCTTTCTATTTCCATTTCCTATAAGGCTAATCAGTGCATGGTTTCTCATCTATACTTAGTTTTTGTGACTTCAGGTCTTCCCTAAAGGTTCTCCTCTAGTGCCTGATATATCAAGGGCAATTTTAAATGTGACGGGGGAAAAATGAAGCAAATAGAGGATGCATGGTTTGGCAAAAAAGGCAGCTGTCCAGATTCCAGCACCTCAGTTTCATCAAATATCCTTAGTCTAAAGAGTTTCTGGGGATTATTCTTGATTGCCGGACTAGCTGCATTTTTAGCTCTCATTATCTTCATTGCCATGTTTGTTTACCAAGAAAGAAGAGACTTGAGGCCCTCTGATTCCACAGCTTCAATATGGGATAGAACTAAAAATTTCTTCAGAATCTTCATTCAAAGGGATTCGACGTCCCAATCATCCATACAAATGGAACTGACTGGTAGAAATGGCATCAGTCTGCCTTCTCAGTTCACACACAATTTCCTGAACATCCTTCTTCTACAGATTATGATTCTAGTCCAAATAGGCAATTCTAGTCCAAACAGGCAAGCACCACAAGAGGTAGTAATAAATATTGATCAGCTTACCGACCAAAATCAAGAGAGACCAACAGCTTTGGAAATTGATAGTGAAAATAGTGTACCTCAAGAGGTATATTGTCATTTGACACTTGAAATCCCAGTAGCCATTAGCATTGTAAAGACATTGAATCACTCTATTGAAGATACATAGAAGTAATATGATGATATAAGGATGTAATTAGGAATAAACTGATTTTCAGGATTTTAGTAAATTATCACAAGTATATCTCTCTTTCAGTGAAAATTCTGTTTTGTGTTAGTGTTACTGAAGGGAATCCTGCATTACCTTCTGTACCTTCATATCTGTTGTAGGCTTCCCTGTCTTTTCTTTCAAGTCGTAACTTGACTGGAAACCAGATATTTCCTAATCTTTGAAGGAACAATGTTAATATAATCTTGAAGGGGGGAAAGAATATTGACTTGGATCTATACAACTTCTATTGAGATACTAATGGCTGCAAAGAACATGTTACATTGGTCACAAAACTTTCCTATCATTTTTTGTACACAGATTTACATCAGACATCATGGTAAATATTGTTCTAGACACTCTTTTAGTTTTTGAAAAGTCACAGGCTTTGAAACAAATGAGTCCATACCATTTGCATAACATTCCTCTGCACTCTCTGATAATGCATTTGCTGTCATCTGCATTCACCAACTGAATCTGTCAGTATATGCAAACGGATTTAAGACTTAAAGGGTGATGAAATAAGGACATGTTTTAGTGCTTCAGCGTAGCTCGGCTATTATAGAAAGCAAGCCGCAATGCTTTGTGTTGTTTGATAATAACAAGCATCTAACTAAAAACACTCAGGGTGGTAAGATTTCTAGTGAATCAGGATGGGGTCTCAAAGTTTTAGAGGCTATTAAGAGCAAAGTGCTCACCGCAATTATAGGCATCCTCTTATCATAATGAATAGAACTCTGACCATCTTGTAATGAAGCTGAAGGCTCTATTCCAGCCTTAGCAGCAGCATCCCAATTGCCAGTTTCTTCAAAAGAACGAATCAGTTGTGTAGCTTGAAGGCCATTCATTACCGGCATGCAGACGTCCTGCAAAATTAATGTGAGACATGGTTACTGAAACTTAGAATCCAAGTGTTCAGCTTAATCAAAATTGCATTCTCACATAATCCCATCAGAAGAACCATGAACAAAGAAAAGGTGGCGGAAGAAATTATTTGAATCAAGAAATTACCATCAAAACTAGATCATAACAACAGGACTGAACTGCACGCACAGCTTCAACTCCATTACTCACAACATCCATGGTATGGCCTAACTGCTTCATCATTGATTTCGTCACCATTACATTGACCTTATTATCTTCTACCAGAAGAATCTTTGGCTTTGGTTTTGATTCTGGTTTTCGTGGGATGCTGGTAGAAGTGCACTGAGAATTAATGACAGATTTTTCTTCTTCCTGACACGATCCTGGTGGTTCGCCTGTATTTGCCCTTAAGCCCACTTCTCTGCTTGATTCTGTGTGATTATTGCAATTTGTAGTGCCATTCGGGATTTTACAGTTTGTGTCGTCTTGACTTTGTTGACTTCTACAAACTACATTCTCGTAGTCACGTTCAGGGCTGTGACTAAATGAGCTTTCAGGTTCAGATAAGGTCTCAGCGACTTCAACCATAGAACAGGCATCCTCAACACAAGTCGTCTCTTTCAGTCTAACGTTACCAGAAGGAAATGAGCAAGAATCCTTTGAGATTCCATTAAGTTTATGGGATTTAGTAAAACCGATACCATGTGGCAATAATTTTTGGGTCCTGGTGGATCCATTAGAAGAGAATAGAGAGCCCAAAGTACGTGGTTGGAACTGAAAGAAGCCGGCAGTTACATCCTCTAGTGGAGCATCATGATCAGCCATCTCTGATAGATCATCAGGATCATCAGAAGAATGACATGTTGATGATACCTTGTACGGTAGCACAAAGGTAAACGTAGATCCACATTTCACTTTGCTAGACACAGTGAGACGACCTCCCATCAGCTCAACCTATTCCAAACGAATAGAATTGTAAGAAGGCAGTGTGAAAATCCGTAACATAATGTTCTGTTTTAGTATTTTAAGTTATGAAAGCATGTTTATACCAAAATGTTTCTGAGCAGTTTGTTACAGTCAAATTGCAAATCAAAAATAGCTTTGGTGGAAAGAAGATTTACCAGCTGTTTGCATATAGCAAGGCCAAGCCCTGTCCCACCATATTTTCGAGCATGATCTGCGCTAACTTGCATGTATTTTCTGAATAGAGTAGGCAGAGCATTTTCTGTTGCATGAATGAGAAATGTACTTAATAGTGCTTTCACAATAGAAACTAACTTTGAGATGTAATAGGCAACCGCAGTGTTAATAGCCACAGAAAAGAAGCTGAAGGTATTCTCAATTCTTCTTCAACTTGGTGTATAGTTTTAGAAGAGAGTAAAGGTATCGATACTGTACCTGGGATTCCAATTCCTGTATCATAAACATCACAGCGAAGCCACACTGTTGTTCCAGGTACTTGAGGTTCCTCCCCTTCATCCCCATCCGTCGTGTTTCCATTCTTAACTGGGGTTTGAGGTTCATCACTAGGCAAATGATCTGGATATGGACCTTCACTGTATTTTTTACTGTGGAAACCTTTTCTATCACTGCAATTTTGAGATGACAGCTTAAGCTTGTCTTCTTTTATCTCAGTTGTGGTTGACTGATCTCCAGATGACTTCTGATGGTTTCCTTCAGCTTTTCCATAACATGGATCCGATACGACATAAAGGTTTATCCCTACTTTCCCTTCATGAGTAAACTTGATTGCATTGGTGATCAGGTTGGTGAGGATTTGCCGGATCCTGAGAACATCTCCAATGACCTGAAATCGAAGCAGGTTGTCTTCGATAAGAAACTTGAAAAACTAAATAATTACTGCACAAGTATCATTGAATTTAAAATGATGAGTTTGGCACATTGTTGCAACCCCTTACTAACACAAACAGATTTTGCCTTCAGACAGAGCTAAACGGTACAGAAGGATTTATGTTGCAGATTCAATTAGTAGAAACGCAGTACTCAAGGAAAATGCTGCCTCAAAAAGGACAGCTAAACAATGTGTTGAGAAACTTTGACCTCAATGGGAACATCATCGGCTACACGTCCTTCCAAGGTCAGAAGCTTTTGCAATGATGCTGCAGCAGTCTGCAATACATGTTTTACTACCTCTCTTGGTCGGAATTTTGTTGCTTCCAACTTCATAACACCTGACTCAACCTTGGAAAGGTCGAGTATATCGTTTATAAGTTGAAGAACCAAGTCTCCTGAAGATATCATCACATTCAATAATTGCCTTTGCTCGCGATCAAGGTTTGTATTGGAAAGAATCTCAGCCATGCTGACAACTCCAGAAAGTGGAGATCTTATTTCATGAGACATGGTCGCTAGCATTTGTTTCGCACGCATTGTTTCCTCTGAAAAAGTGCGGAGAGACAAGGTCAGATTGAGATTCTCTTCCACAGAAGTCACCACTGCACAATTTCCCGCCGAAAAACTAACCTGTTATGTGGATTGTTTTGTTAAGTTCTGTTTCCTTGGCTTTCTGTACTGCTATCTGCTCTCGAAGCTGTGCCATTTTCTCTCTTTTCATCACCTGTAGTGCTTTCAGGAA
This sequence comes from Populus euphratica, assembly GCF_000495115.2. Lineage (NCBI taxonomy): Eukaryota > Viridiplantae > Streptophyta > Magnoliopsida > Malpighiales > Salicaceae > Populus > Populus euphratica. Next base: position 140,994 of record NW_011499985.1, read on the forward strand.
CATAAATGTCCATACTTCTCCAGGATAATGAAGATTCTAAATAACCATGAAAAAGAATTATTTACCTGATCAGTTACATCCATTCCCATATAGTTTATACCGATCGTCTCCCCGGACTTGCTAAACACTGGATCTACATAAATCAAAAATGTCTTCGAACCAAATAATTCTGTCTCAAATGTGATTTCCCTCTTGGCAGGCAATCCTTTATCCAAAACTTCTTTCTTGAAATCTTGAGATTCCTTAACTCCTGCGCCTGAAAAAATTTCGACATCTGTTTTTCCTAAAATTTCCTGAAAAATGTGAAATGCACAATATAGATAGGTAACTCAGAGCGACTCCAGCTAGCTAACAAAATTCTTTGAAGAAGAACAACGAAAACCCTGCCTCGATTACAACTTCTTACCTCCTCTTGCAAACGCGGAAACTGATTGTAGATAAAGCGATATCTTAAATCCTTATCCTGAAAGAAGAAATTGCTAGCAAATCAGACCTTTTAGCTAGAAATCGGCCATATGGAAGAAAGAATAGGTAGGTTTTCATCATTTTTACTGCTAATACCTGATGGCCCATAACAACAGGAGCATTTTGAAGCACAAAATGTAAGAAATTATCAGCCCTTTTCAGAATCTGTGTCAACTCCTCAACTGGTGAGGATTGCTTTTCCAAGTTCTGTAAGCTTTCCTGTAACTTCTCCATCAGTAACTGCTCTCTGTGGACACTGGCCTCCAACAATTTCTCTAAATCCTTTGCTCGTTGTTTCCAGTATGCAACAGTGTCGAATTCGGCATCTATGTTTACTCTCTTGCTTTGAACAATGATATCGCGTTTTCTCCGAGGAATATCTTGATATAAATCAATTATTTCATCCAATATAGAAATCGGTCGTTTATCGCCACTGTATCTTTCTTCCTCAAACCGAAAAGCCTCCAATATCTCCAATTTCTTGAGCTCAACTTCCTCCCTTTGTTTGCTTAAGATGTCAAGCTCTTCTCTGAGAAGGCGGACTGCATTTGCATGCTTGTATTCCCAACGTTGAACAAGATGTGTCAACTGGGAAGAGCCTCTATCAGTGTAATTGGTCAGCTCGACGAGATGGTGGAAATCAACTATAGTTGGCTCCTCAAATATTGTAACCTCCTCTAACATATCTTGATCCCCTGCCGGCTTCTCTACATATGGTTTTGAACTATCAATATCTTCAGGCCACATTGATGGGAGGGCTTCAATGTCCATATCCTTCATTTGTTCGTTCTCCATTTCGCTGGCCATTAAAGTACTTGCATCAAATCTTCACTTCTGTCCAGAAAAGGCTGCTGAATCAAGCTACTTACGCCACTCTAGTCCCCGGAACCAGTCAAAAACTTCAACCTTTTTAAAACCTTTGCTCGCATTAGAAAAGCTTCCAAAACCATGAAATGGAAGCACTTTATCTTGACTAGAAAATTATGAATTCCTATTGGAACCTACAGAACAAAATGAATTACCAGAGGAAATCACATCCTACACTTCAGAAATAGGAAATCAAATAAGCATCTGCAAACATATCATGCAGCAAGATCATGAATTTAAAGGAGGAGCAGAAGAAGCAGCAACAGCAAAATTGGATGGCTATACAAATTACAGCGAAGTCGATTGGCTATAGTAATTTAACCAAATATCAAAAAACAATTAAACTTGTTATAGAGAAAGGAGGATTCATTGATTTAAAACAGTTAACCAAACAAAAGAATTCGCTCTCCATTCTGTCAACCAAGCAAAGGAATCCTTGCATTACGTCATTAATCTATCCAACCTTGAGTAACTTTAGAAGACAACAAGTGCAAACACATGTCATTGTCAAAAACATTTCACGTACAAAGCAAAAGATCCATCATAGAAAACAATTCAAGAAATAAGGGAGCCTGCTAACCTTGGTGAATCAATGGTGATGGAATCAGCAACCAAGAAGCAAAGAAGATCAAGAATGAACACATGGGCAGACAAGAAAATGAAGGTTTAAGGGGCAAAAACTTTTTCACTGTAGATCTGATGAGAGTCTGGATACTGGTCTTAAGTACTGAGTCGTTAGTTGTCAATGAATAATTAGCCACTAACACAGAGAGGGAGAGAGAGGAGAGCATGTGAGGGGGGAAAAAGATAACAAAAAAAAATGTGGAGAGAAGAGAAGGTATAATACTAACACTATAGTTTAGCTAGTACAAGCATCAAGAAGCCATGTGCATTCGGAGGTCAAAAATATTAGAGAATTCTTTAAATTTGGACCCTTTTATTCAATCTTTAATTTGTGTAATAATTTATACAATAAAGTTTCTGTCTTTTTTTTTTCTCTTTCTTCGTTTTTAAGGTCACATTCATGGCTAGAACTTTAAAAAAAAAAAAAAAGGAAATCACCAGCTTGCTCTCTCTGTTTTCTTGCTCCTGTTTCTCTGAGAGAGATATTTTATTTTTCATTATTTTTTTGGAAAGTTTTTGATCCAAGTATTTTTAAAAATGGGAAGGAAGCTCTCCCTGTTCCCCGCCTTTTACTATTCCTAGGATACGTGTTGGGGTGGCGCGTGGGTACTGCGCCAGGAAATGGGAGCTTGTATGCTGAGAACTGAGAATACACTCCATTTACAGGGAAGCAGCTGAAAAGTTTATGTTACATGCATCCACCATTGTTAGAAGGTTAATAATTAATTTAGTCCACAAATTAATACTCAAACGAGGGATCTGGTTTGATTTAAATAAAGAAATAAACAATATTATTTTAAATTTTTTAAAATAAAATCTTAAAAAAGAATTATTTTCAATTAACCCATTTAATTTCTAAACCAAGATTTTAAACATGGATTAGTCTACCTAATCCATTGAAATTTGGGCTTTGCTTGAGTTTGTATTCTTTTGACATTGAAATTCGGGGGTCCTTGACGTGAAGATGTGACCTAACAAGACTAGATTAAACGTGTCTTTTCAATATGTTTTTAACACTCATAATGTGATTGAAATTCTCATGTCCTTTCCAATTTGATTGAATTGTTTAGCTAAAAATCTTTAAAAAAAAATAAAGAAATGGATTATGAGGAATTAAATTATACAAAAATCCAAATGGCTGCTTCCTCGAGAGAGGGATAGGGAGGGATTAGGAGTCCAGGTGATTAGGAAAATCGACTGTCACAATCATTCCATGCAATATCTATTTATATATTTGTATTAAAATAAAACTTTTTATTTTTTTATACAAATATATCTAAACTATTAAAAATATCAATTTAATATTTTTAAATTAAATATACCATATTCAGCTAGACAAAGTTAGCAAAACAGTGTAAATTGCATTCCATAAAAATTTATATTTTTTTACTAAAAATTAAATTTTCATATATTTTAGATCGTTTTAATATACTAATCTCAAAAATAATTTTTTAAAAAAAAAAAAAAAAATAATATTTTAATATATTTTCATAAAAAAATACTTTAAAAAATAATAATAATCATATTTTCAAACAGATATTTATATATAAGTAATGAAGTAATTAAGATGAATATTATTAATTATGTAATCTTTGTAAAAAGAACACAAAAATATATAAAAATTAAAAAATTTGAATGATTTATGTGACCAAACACACATTAAATTAGATTAGTTTGAAGGCAACGGTGGGATCAATTTGTTTAATCTATTAAAAAAAAAAGACAGTGCCTATAGTTTATGCTGCCATAACAACTAAGCCATTTCCTTGTCACCTTTTCTCTGGCATTTGGGCTTTGCATGTATAGCAATTCCCTATTTAGTGATCCTCATTATTAGTAAAGGCCAAAATATTTAAAAGAAAAAAATACATACTGCCAGAAATAAGAAAAGAAAAAATTATTGCTCTATTAATTAATTACAACTAATAGAAATCAGCCGCCTTTCACTGTAGATTTTACTATGTAATTTTTTTTTTATTGTGCAAATCTATAGTAAAAAAATAAATAAGTTTTAATTATAAGTTTTTTCTTAATTAATTATTTTTTTAATTTATTTTTTTAATATTAAATTTTATTTATTTATTTATAATATTCTTGTAACACGGATTCTAGATTTAATGGGTTAATTTGATTTGAAAAGTTGACTCGGGATTTTTTAGTTAGTTTTTTTCTTTCAACTTCTTTTTTTAATATTAATTTGATTGAAAATTAAAATTTATGATTTATTTTATTTAGTTTTTATTAGATTATCCTAATATTATGAATGAGTTTTATTGTACCCATTATCCCAAAACACTATTCATTAGAATAGCGCTTCGCTTTGCTTTTTCTTCGAATTAATCTTTTTTGTTTAATTTTATTTTTTAATATTAAATTTTTTTTCTTTAATTATCGCGTTTTTATAATACTGTTTTATAGTCAATCTCACATCCAATACTTTTTAAATTTGATATTACAGCTAAAACCACTTAAATCTAGATAAGATAAATTTAATATTATTATTTATATTATAAATATTATTTTTAGATTAGATATTGTAATCAGATAAGAAGTTTTTAAATCCAGCTTTACCAGAAGCTCTTGAGTCTTAGTTTTTTATATATTTTTATATTAAAAAAATAAACCCACATTATAACAAGGTTACCTAATGATTATAAACTACATGGAATGCATTTAATAACACATGTGACTTAGTTGATTTAAAGGGATTGGCATGATTGATTCTCCATAGTATTCGATTTATCTTAAATTATAGGTTCAAGTAAAACAATAAATATCAATATACTTGGTTCATAAAAAAAAAATAAGTAAAACTCTCATATATTTTAGTATAGGGTTTATTGATAATTATTTTCATTATCTAATTAATCCTCTCGAGTGTGCAGTACTCTAATACAAGTTATTTTCCCAAGTAATCCATGCAGATTGAGTCTGCTGTGATATTCCATTGATTTTTTATTATGATTTATTTTGATATTCCATTAATTAAACAATTTTCTTCTCGTTATTATTATTAATTCCCACATTTCCCAAATCGTATGGCACTCTAAATCATAGTCCAAATAAGGACAAAATAAATAAAAGAGGGAATGATGATTGGAAGGACACAGCAAGGGATCAGCCTTTTTGGTCTTCAAAAAGACAATATTTTAATTTATAGCTATCTGTGTTCTCTTATTTGAACTCTAAAATACGCAATTGACACAGAACAATTTGTTGCCATCCAAAGCATGGAATCATGCGTACGTTAAGTATTCATTTGAAATTAGAATTTCCGTCAGAGAAAATATGAATAACATGGTGCTGATTTTTACTCCTAAGAATATATATATTTATGAATATAAAATCTTAATTCACGATTTGAATAGGCTATTTATTCATGAAAAATTACTTTCATGTAATAAAATTTAAATCCAGGATAATTAATAATAATTATTTAAGAATAATATAAATTATATTTTAAAATCTAGTTTATAATTTAAATATTTAGGTTGACATGATTCTTTAAAATATAGTATTAGAATTTTGATGGTCAAATAATTACGAGTTTGAATTTTATTATTTTTATTTATTTTAAAAAAATAAACATAAGTTTTTATTTAAGAAATTTTATTAAAAAAATAATATATATAAATTATATCTTAAAACTTCACCTAACCATTTAAATTTTTAGATTAAAATAATTTTTTAATAATATTATAAAATAAAAATTTACATTACTATCACTAAGCTAGAACTCAAGATAAATTTTATATTAATAAATAGCATATTCTAGTAGACGATTTGATTTTAGTTCTTCAAAATCTTGTAACACAAAAGGAATTTTTAATCGAGTTAAATTACGGATGAATGTCAACCACTTAGAGCATCTTAAATGAAAAGGTAAATGAATAATTAAAAATAAAAAATTAATATTTTGATTTTTCTTTATTTGTTTTGCACATTCCAAAATAGAAGTCAAACAAAATGCTAAAATGTATTTTCTCTTTCACAAATACTATTTCTATATATCCTTTCAAAGAGTCAAAACTAACAAAGTGGGACCACTAAAAAAATAGATCAATTAAATGTAAACATGTGAAAAAAAATAACATTAAACATACTAAGAAATAATAAAATACTTGTTTTTTTTACTCTAATATAAATGGCTTTTTAAATGGTTTTTTTCCATTAAAATAGATATAGTAAAATAAGTTATATTTATACTATTTAAAATATTATTTTATCAATTTAGCTTTTCAAAATAACATTTTGAATTGGAGATGCTATTACGCCTACCCTATGGTTAATTTAATGATTAATTTAAAATCTCAAATAAAATAGAATTAATTAAGAGAAACCACTTTGCTTAAGCATATTTTAATCGAGTTGCTAGCAAGCAACTCCACCTGATTATTAAATAATTGAATCCCCTTTTTATGGAATAAATTAATTAAACCCCTTTAATGATCATAAAGAAAGGACGGTGAAAGTGAGATTAGTGACACTGATAGATTAATTAATCAGACATAAAAGAGATCAAAGATGATTGGTTGAGACAGCATCCTCAATACATGGATTAGTTAAACTATAAAAAGAAATTTTGGTAAACGTGGTGAGTCCCTTTCCCTGTGTTCATCAAATATGGCAATAATTATTTTATTTTTTAGAGCTGCTGCTAATTAAATCATAATGGTATAATTAACTACAGAAACCGACACCAATGTGATTGGCTCTCATACCTACCGACCTTGAAGAACTACGTGTCACTTTCATGCAATTCTGGATTTGTTTGTGAAGTTTTTCCACAGGTTCACACTGGCATTTCATGTATTCTTGCCTGGTGTTGATGTGATGTGGAGATACAATAAATTATATGACCTAATGCATTCAAAGTTTAAACTATATTTATTAAATCTGGTTTGGAGATTGAAAAAAAAATCTCTAGGCTATTAAGTTAATTGTAATTAATAATGTTATTGAAATAATATTATCTTATTTAAAAAAAAAGTAGTATTAACTTTTTAGATTTAATTTGATCGGGTCAACAAAACCATTAAAATATAAAAATAAATCAATTAAGTTTTATTAAATTAATATCTTTTTTAATTCAATTTAAAACTTGGCTTCATTCAAGTGTTGGATTATATATTTTTTTGTATTAATTTATTTTGTTAGACTGAGTTTAATAATTATTTTTTAAATTTAAAATTTAAATAATAAGTATAACTTTAATTTAATGAGTATTGATAACTTTGACTTTAATGCATGTTTAGTATAGAAACCCCCCCCCCCCACACACACACACACATAAAATGAGGTTAATTTCGCATAATTAATCAAGAGTTGTATGTTTTGCCATCACATGTCCATAATTCTATTTAGGGTTGGAGGAATAAGACACATGTCCTCTTGATTTTTCTTCTTCATGGTCGGCATCATGCTAAACTGATTAAGATATTGATTCTCAACATGACCTTGTAAATTAAGGGTGTTAATAATATTTAGAAGTATATTAAAATAATATTTTTTATATATATTTTGAAAATTATTTTTATTATTAGTACATGAAAACAATTTAAAAATATATAAAAAAAAAGACCGTTCCAAACTCCTTTCCTAATAGCTTGGAAGATCCCAGCGCACAGCATTAAACTATAGGATAGTTCCCTGTTCCATTTTCAGAAACCCTAGCAGTTTAATATTGATGCTACAGTCCACTTAAGAAATAGCCTTTGCAGGTAGCTACTAGCTACTAGCTAAATGCATTGCTCAGCAAATTACAGATACGAGGAGCAAGGGTTGCAAAGTGGATTAACAACAATCACTAATCATTGATTATCAAAAAGAAATCCGGGAACACTCAAAGGGTAATTGCATGGATCATCATGGGTTTTGGGAGTCCTGACATGGCTCATGCTGGACCTCGTAATTCTGTGCCTGGTGTGGCGAATGTCAATTGGGTGTGCTAAAATTAACCATAGCTGACGCATCTGCCTGGGCTAGTGTGCAAGTCCAAACGAATACTATACTTTTGCTTGCGTTCATCATCTGGGATTGGAGTCTTCAATCAATTTGCTGGTGCAGTGAATAAAAAGATAAAATTATGAAGACTGGAATTAAAGAAATATTCATCACGAGGAGGCAGTACAGATGTGTTTGAGTTGGGATGCTGACCCACATGCTTCCTTGTAGTAAGTATTTATTTTTTATTATTATTGCTATTGTGGACAGCCGACCCACCACCATTATCTCTCAATCATAATAGACAAAGTGCTCGCTGATGCAAGAACTCCATACATTTGTTTCTTTTTTTAATCAATACTAAAATGCAAGAATCCCTTGGATTTGAAAAGCTGTAGTTTATCTCCTAGAGACTCGGCAGTATTCTGCTTTGGTCCTTGTAGTTTAGTTTTTTTAATATTGATGTTGAAATCAAAGTACAAGAGTACTTTTTTATTATTATCTTTTAAGTTTTTAAAGAATTGTTGCGAGCTAATATGATGTATATGGAAGCTTGGAAAAAAAGAAGAGAGAAAGCGTTGAAAAAAACACAAAGAAAGAAAGAAAACAAAGGAAATGATTCTCCATTGGGCTTTTGTTAGCTACTTAACCGCGAGGTTAGAATATAGTGCGGATGTATTTTCAAGTTATTTTTATTTAAAAATATATTAAAATAATATATTTTATATTTTTTAATGTAGTATTGAAATGTTGCATCAAAATGATTTAAAAGCATAAAAAATTAATATTCAGACCAAAAGCTTTAGAAAGAAGATTTGAAGCTTTTTCCAAAGTATGAAATTATGATTGCAAAACCTAAACTATACTGATTGGAGAACATTTGCAGCGTGTTCCTGAAAAATGTAATTTTTTTTGCAAAAATTATTTTTATATATATTTTAAATTGTCTTAATATGTTGATCATAAAAATAATTTTTTAAAAATAAAAAATATTATTTTAATATATTTTAATATAAAAAACACATTAAAAAATAATTATAACCACACTCCTAAATAAACAATGTAGCATCTAAAAGTATTTTACTCTTAAAATGTTTAAGTGGGCCCTATATAAAAAAATATGGGCCTTCTTTAAAGAAAAAAATAAAGTGGGTTTAGATTCAATGGAGGGGTAACATCCGAAGAATAGTTATCAAATCTAATCGGGGTTTGACCTGGCTAAGGGATCGGGTCTCAGGTTTCATGGGTTGACTTAGATCAACTTGAAAAAATTAAAAACAATTAAAGTTTTAATATTTTATATGAAAAAATAAAAAAAATCAATGTAAATATAAGTTATATGTATTAAATAATGAAGTTTAAAAAAATATTTAAAAAGTTTTTTATTCCACATGAAAAAAATATTATGTGAAGTTTTTAAGTTGAAGCATTTAAATAAAAAAAAATTCTTATCGAATATTGAAAAAACATAATATTTTTCTTGTGAACATATAATATATATACTAATGGGTTACAAATCACACATTAAAAAAGAAAAAAATTTTCTTGGGAATATAGAGTATATATATTAATGTATTTCAAATTCTACATTGAAAAAAATAATTTTTTTAAAATATAAAATATATATACTGATGAGTTTTCAATACTTCATTGAAAAAAACAACTTTTTTCTTAAGAATATAGGATATATATGTTAATGAATTTCAAATTTTATATTAAAAGATACTATGTTATCATTTTAAGTTGAAATATTTAAACTAATAAGTTTTTCATCTCACATTGAAAAAATATAATTTTTTTCTTGAAAATATATAATATATATACTAATACATTTCAAATTTAATATTTAAAAAAAAAACATTAGATTTCGCCTGGATTACATATTAATCTACCAGATCAACCGGGTTTCTAGATTATTATAGTAACCAGTCTTTTAATAAATTAAAATTGAACCAGTTCCTGGATCAGTGAAATTCTTAGCTAATCCATCAAGCCAATCCAAGATTAATAACACTGGCGAAGTATCCATTTAAGAGAGAAAAAGTAAGACTGATGTGTTCATGTTACCATGGGGCAGCTCCACCTTTATAATCGAATACATCCATCACACACCATGTGATGCATCATTATTATGCAAATGAAACCAAACTTTACAACATTGCAAAAAGAGGATGCCCTTTATTCAAGTTAATAGTAAGATAATCTATGTGATGATTGATCTCAATTTTAACGATAGGGATTTTATTTTATCATTTTTGTTATATTAAATATAATTTTGATCACCAGATTAATCTAAAATAATATTTTTAAAAATTCTTTAAAAAAAAAGTTAAAATAACATGTTTTAAAAAAATTAAAAATTTAAATAAAATCTTTATTGGGTCATGGATTAACCCACCTAGTTAATTTCCATTCAATTTAGAGGGTATTTGATAGTGTAATTAATTTTTAAAGTATTTTTATTTAAAAATATATCAAAATAATTTTTTTAAAAAAATTATTTTTAACATCAATATATCAAAACAATCTAAAAATATAAAAAAATTTATTTAAAATAAAAAAATTTAAAAAATTATTTATTTTTTAAAAATATTTTTAAAATATAAAAACAAATAAAATTTTAATTTATTATTTAGATTGTTTATAATGCTACTTTAGTCAGAGGATAGCCAAATCATGGAGTGAAAATAATATGTAAATCCAAAGAGTATGGGAATAAAAGAAGTAGAAGAAAGTACATTTATCAATCATGCATGGATGTTCTTGCCTCATTTACCACTTGTATACTTGGATCATAAAAAATGGTTTGCAAATTGCAACGTTGTTGCCAAAACATAATTCAATATAAATTAGTGTGTGAAAATCCCTTGAACCCCGGAAGCGCCATACCATGAAAGATTATGATCTTGTCATCTTGACAACTCCATGACAAAAGAGATGTCCACCCACATGAACCCTACATTTCCACTCCTTGTAGGACATCCATGTTGATTTGATATGGCTTTTCTCAGTATTCTCTTCTTGTAATTTGGTGTTTGTACCTATGGCTAGTGACATATATATACACTTAGGAAAAAAAAGAAAACAAAATAAAGAAAACAAAATTTGATCTGTTATAACAAAAAATAAAATTAAAAACTATCTAAGATTTCTTATTACATTATAATTTAATGCTATCAATCTTAAGATGTCATTTCCTGTATAAATGCAGAGTGCTGATGAATGGTTAGTAAATCATGTTTATAGTTTCTGGTTTCGAAAAAACTAGCTAATTTTCTGCTGGAAAGAACATTACATCTATGTCGAAAGAGTTTTCTTCGTAGCTATGATCAGAAGATATGATAGAGGACCCATTAAAACATCAGGGGGCTAGAAGGGTTCTTGATCGAGCATTATGTTTAGCATTTTAGGGCACATAATATAAATGAGTAGTGGACAACACCACTCCGGGATTTCTTGCTTAGCTTTCCGATAGCTAGGGTTTCTTTTCTAGCTAGCATGATAATTAAGTAATTGCATGTCACTTTCGTTTTTAGATAGTATATCGTGCTTGATTTGGTTCTTACTAGGTAAAACCAGGAGCTTCGAACAAAAGAATTGCTTGCTGATAAAAACAGTTTCATATCTCTGTGCATCTCACAATCCTAAAATCTATGTAGCTACTAGCCTTTTCTGTTCCTTTTCTCCTTCTTTCTGCACCTACTCACCAACAGTCCAATTCTTCGCAGTGAAAACCATGAACTTATTGAAGTGTTAAATAAATTCCCCGTCCTCGAAGAACCAATAAAAAACTAAACGATTTCGACAAGATTTATTTAAATTTCTCCTCTTGATTTACAAACAAGTCTGCGCCGGACTTTTTACATGATTCATTAACTGAGTACTCAAAACTATCCAACTTTCTCACTTGGGTTACGATAGCCATTTGCATGTTTTGAGTTGGGATGTAATTACGAAAGCATGCATGTTCTTTCATTACTGGATATAGCTAAACTAGTCATGGCTCACATGGCTAAGCCCATGTTATGTCTATTCCAAAATCTTCTTGGTCTGATACCTTTCTAAGCCTATCAACTAAATGCTTTAAAAAAAAATAAAGCCCAGCAACCAGTTTGTAGCTTTGCCCAATATGATATTGTTTGTCTTTTCTCAATTTCTTTCCTCAAAACTCTTCGATTTCTTCCCTTTTTTTGGTGGGCATGGAGATCTATCACTGTCTATTGACACAACCAAAAAAACATTTTCTTATAAGGACATAGTGACAATAATTTGAAAAGGTTAACTGGTTTGTCCTAGATTTAATCACTTCAACAGATTATTACCTAACCAAGCAGAGATTATTTCCACGCAAGCCCCTCTCCTCCACAAGTACGCAGTCATTCACGCTAGTCGCTTCTCTCATTAGCACCAGACCTCGCACTTCTAAGTTGAAGACAGTCGACTAGAAGCAAAGCCTAGAAGGGAATAGAAAATATTCAGTATTTTCTTTCTTTTCTTTTCAGCTAAGAAACTCATTTTTGTCAGGTTTAAAAACAAAAATGAAATGAAGATTAAAAAAAAAATTCAACACTTTTGCTTTAGAAAAGAAAATCTATTTAAGTTAATAAAACAAACAACAACAACTACTAATTTATCAGCTTATCTATTTTAAAGAAAAAATACGAAAGCTAAACGGTAAAAATCTTGACTAGTATATTAATGCATGCAAAAAACAACAGGAATAAAAAGGAAAGTGTAGATGCATGTCGGTGGAATAACAATGGATCTGAATTGGATACTGCAACTTTATTTTCACTGTCTTTGTAATAGGTTTAGGTTCGTTACACCTCGTTAAGAACACCGCGTCGAAGTATTTCGAAGTCGACGCCAATTTGGAAGCGGCTGAGAGTACCACACTGTTACTGATCCATGTATTGTTAATCAGGCAATGGAAGCTGAAGAGGGTTGTTGTCGTTGTGTTAATTGTGGCAGTTTTGGGATTAAAAGGTGTTCTCGTAGCAAATCTGTGATATATTGGCAAGAATTTCCATTTTGGGAGGTTTTTGATTGCTGGGTTTTCTGTTTTGGATTCTTTTGATGTTGGAAAATAATGGGGTTTTGTTGTTTTTTGGTAATTTTGTATGGTTTTGTAGCTAAGTTAGTGAATGAATGTTCAAGGAGAAGCATACCAAATGACGGATCCATACTTTGCTTCTTCCAGTTTTCTAGCACCATGTTCGGGTGGGAGGACGTTATATATAGAGGTAGGATGACTTGCAAGGAATTAAAGAATTCAAAGATCTTGTATCTAAATTTAACGGTACAAAAAGCCTATGAAAAGTAAATTAAAAAAAACCCTCAGAGATTTTATATTATTTTCTTTTACCATTTTTTTAAGTTGCCGTATAAATTCTTTAGTATTTTATATTGGTGTGATTTATATTATTTTAAGTATAATAAAATTAAAAGTATTACAAAGATAAAAAAAAAAAACATTCTTCTCAATAAAAAATAAGACTATCAAGTTATTAGTGCACTATGAATTCTTTAAGTCAAATATTCATAATCTTTTTATTTTTAATATTTTCAACATATATATTTTTACAATATATCATTTTAAAATATTATTATATTTTTTTTCTTTATAAAATTATTAACTAAAATATGAGGGAGTCCTCACATTCATTAAAAAATATTTTTTATAAGTACTAATTACTCGTCACTTTGATTTATTAGACACGCTATTACCTGTTATCAGTTACCAAATATTTAAGTTTTTAATATCAAGCCACCAGATATATTAAATAAAGAGAATAAATTAAATTAAATTAAAAAATCAACTAATTATCTAATACATCAATTTAATTGTTTAATACACAAGATATATTCTAGTTTGTGTTTTTCAAGGTTATTTTTTTAAGTTTTATTTATCAATCTAAAATTAATCTAGATAAACAAGTATGTTTTTATATTAATAATATATTAAAAATTTCATTTAATATGTAGTTGTTTTTAAATTCATAGTTAAAATCTATTTTTTTTAAATATATTAGTTTACTTTTAATTTTTTTTTTTACTCTAATCTGGATTCTAGCATAGCCCACACCGATAGACCCTTCTCCTTTTCTCTCATTTTTTCACCCGCGGGGGCGCAGACACACTAAACTACAAATTGATATTTTTTCATTGAGTGGTTAAACTACATCATCAAAAACTACCTAATCATCATTTCTCTCGCACACACTGTTACCAATTTCAGCTAATCATCATTTCTGCCATAGCAATCCCAGGCAAGCATCACTTGTAAAAGGGCTAGCGCGGATTGATTCCCCAACCTGACCAAGCGGTGTTGATTTATTCATATTTATCAAATCTTATCTGGAATTTATTAACTAGATTGATTATTCTAGATCCTTTTAGATTAATTTATTTAAAAAAATTAAAATAATACCATTTTAAATAAAATAATTAAAAAAAAAACAAAATAGGAGGTTTTTACTTGATTACACACCATTATCAAACATATATATATATATATATAAAAGGCAGCCTTCCTCACTTGTCACTTCTTTCATATAGTTAAAAGACATTCGACTAAAGGCATAGCTTAGAAGGGAAGAAAGGGGAAAAAACCAGTGCTTTCTTTCTTTTCGTTCCAGCTAAGTAACTCATCTTTGTCAAGTTCCCAAAAAAAAAAAAAAAAAATCTCAACAAATACATTTTCATCGTTTTTGGATTTGGATTTATTTAGAATATGCTAATCTAGATTATCTCAATTGTTAGTATTTCAAACTTGTATTTCAATAGAATATGATTGTTTATGTGCTATGATATTAGCACACATTGCATGAAAATACTCTTATTGTAAAGAATTTTGATTTGTGGTATATTTAAAATATTTAATTAATTAACATACCATAATTTTTCACAAATCCCACTAAAAATTCTCTTAAAATATTGTTTAAAAATAAGTCATAATACATAGCTTTAATAAATCAATCTTTTTAAACATATTTTAAAAGCATATTTGAAATTAAGGTAAATTATGCTATTTTTTTAATTGTAATTCTACAAATTATAACAATATTAATTACACACTAATAACCCATTTGACACCGCAACGATTAGCCGCGATATAAGATAATTAGTAACAAGTAAGGCGATAACAAACGTACCCGAAGGCTAATTACTAGCAAATAATTAACTACCCTGCTAATCAACCTCCCTTATTTCCATGCAAAAGAAAAAAAAAAAATCCCCAAATCCCTCACACCGAAAGGGAATTAAAAAAACCCTAATAAAACACGAAACTCCAAATACAGAAGGAAACACACCCTTTCTCTCCTCTCAAAATACCCAATTTCCATGTAAAAAAATAAAACATAAAGAAAAAAATTTCATCGATTAATGCATGAGAAAAAGAATAAGAATAAAAAGGAAAGTGTAGATGCATGTCGGTGGAATAACAGTGGATCTGAATTGGTTACTACAATTTATTTTCACTGTCTTCGTAATAGGTTTAGGTTTGTTACACCTCGTTAAGAACACGGCGTCGAAGTATTTCGAAGTCGACGCCAATTTCGAAGCGGCTGAGAGTAACCAAACTGTTATTGATCCAAGTATTGTTAACCAGGCAATGGAAGCTGAAGAGGATTCTCTTAGTTGTGTTAATTGTGGCAATTCGGGGTCTAAAAAGTGTTCTCGTTGCAAATCTGTGAGATATTGGTAAGTATTTGCTATTTTTTTGGGCTCTTGATTGTTGGGTTTTCTGTTTTGGATTCTTTTGATATTGGAAAATAATGGGTTTTTGTTGTTATTTTGGTGGTTTTATATGGTTTTACTGGTTTTGTAGGGTAATTAATTGTGTGGTACACAATTAGCTTCTTTATGTTTTCTTGTTGCTTAATTGAAGTTATGGTTCCTTTTTTAAGGTTTTTTAAGGGTTTTTGAGGTTTCTTGTTTTCTGGGTCTTGGTCAAATAGCAATCTTGTTTTGTTTCTTATGATTTTGAGAATTAATGGGTTTATGTTGTTTTTTGGGTTTTGAAGCTAGAACTGTGATTTGAAGGGTAAATAACTGCATGGCTCGATTTGTTTCTTAATGTTTTGTTGTTGCTTAATTGTAGTTATGGTTCTTTTTTGGTGGTTTTTGAGGGTTCTTGTTTTCGGGGTAAAAATGCTATCGCTTTTTTGTTTTTGTTGGTTAATTGTATATCTTTTATTGTTTTGGTGGCCAAATTAGTGATAGGAGGGGCATTTGGAATTGATTAAGTTTTTATAGCGGTGAAGGTGCTCTCTTACATCTGGAAATTACCAGGGTTTTTCTTGTTCTGCTGGTTTTTGTAGGTTATTTATGTATGGCTTAAATGGATGTGTGCTTAAATTAGTAATTGTCGGGTAATTTAATTGTATTAGAATGAATGGAGTCTTTGTTAATATTGGTTACTAAAGCTTATAGGTGATTTTTTTTGGGGTTCATAAAACTGTGATTTTTGTGTGCTGAATGAATAGGTTTAGCTTAATTAGTGATCAGAAGGGCAAGTAGTGAACTTCATTGTGCTAGACGGTTTGTCTTAATTATGCATGTTTTAGCTTAATAAGTTATTAGAGAGTAATGATCTAGCTTGTGCTAGATGGTTTGTTGGTAGAAATGCAATCTTTTTGTTTTGAAGATGGTTTTTGAATTTGGGAATTTTGCATTTGTGTAGTTCTTTTGGTTTTGTGAGCTTATTCATTTATGGTTTTTGATTTAACAGCTTAATTGGTGATTTGTAAGTAATTAATTGTATTATGAGTGTTGTTGGTGTTTTTTTTTTTAAATCTGTGGGGAGAGGGTGGAGGTTTTATGGTTTGGTTAAAAATGTGTTATGTTGTGTTTAAGGTGGTTTCTTATGCTTAGAAACTGCTGGGTTCATCCTGTTCTTTGGTTTTGTGCCTTAACCATTTATGATGTAATTGGTTTGCAATCTTAATTAGCGATTTTAGGGTAATTGATGGACTGCTGCTAGCTGCTCATAGATGATTTATTTCAAGAAGATAATATTTCTAGCGATTGGAGACAGCATTGGAAGTATAAATAGTAGTTTATGATATAATAATCTATTTCTTTTTAATGATTCGACGATGAAGGTTTAATTACCTGTTTTGTGTTTTTATCTTTCCTCATAATTGGTCATGTGTTTTTGTACTGCCTTATACATCTAGGATTTTTAGGTCTTTTTTTAAGTTTTTATTTTTGATGCATTAATTTGTTTTTTTTTTGGTTTGCCTATCCTTTTCAGTGAGATTTAAGTTTAATATGTGGGTTTTAGGTGCATATTTCTTTCTTTTTTCAGCATCATAAATTATACAACTCTTCTTTTTGCCTTTGCCCCAGCTCACAGGGATGCCAAGAAGCACACTGGAAAGCAGGCCATAAGTTAAAATGCAAGGATTTCAAAGCAAACTCATCACAAACGGCAAAATCAAACTTTGGTTGTCAACCTTCAGGTGGTGGGAGCAAAAGGTTTTCTAGCATTGCACTTGTTCCTGCCAGTGGAGGTTCTAACTCTAAGCCTATAAAGAAGCCAGGAAAGGTATATGTTTTAACCTTTTTTCATTTAGTTGTTTATTTAGATTATTTAGTGAATTCTTGTTCTGCAATGTGAAAACATTAACATGCACTTCTATTCAAGGTTCTTTTCCCGTATGATGAATTCATCAAACTTTACAACTCAGACAAACCCAGATTCCCTCCCTGCGGGCTCTTAAATTGTGGAAACAGGTATGTGTTTGTGATCCTCACACCCCTTTATTTGTTCATTTGAGCAAAAACTATGCATGGGCACAGACGTAAACATTTGTTAGTTGTGTTATATTTTTCACCTGGGCACATATTCTTTTTTATTCAATTTTCCTTTTCTTTTGCTGCACAGTTGCTTTGCCAATGTGGTTCTGCAATGTCTCACTTACACTAGGCCACTTGTTGCCTACTTGTTGGAGAAAGGTCATCAAAGAGAATGTAAGTTCAGAAATTGTAATTATATATGGCCCCTTTGTCCTCCTTTCTGGGGCTGGTTTGGACAATTCTTCCCTCACAATTTTTCATCTTTGCTTTGCAGGTAGACATAATGATTGGTGTTTTCTTTGTGAATTTCAGTCCCATGTTGAAAGAGCTAGCCAAAATGCACTTCCTTTTTCACCGATGAATATTCTGTCTCGGTTACGCAATATTGGTGGTAATCTTGGCTATGGAAGACAGGAGGATGCTCATGAGTTCATGAGGTTCTGTTTACTGGCCTGCCAACTCGCTTACATATTTTCTACCCATGTTTCATCTGGTTTGCATATTTTCTACCCATGTTCTTTTCTTAGATAAATACCCCCCACCCCAAAACACAGTCACACTCCAAATATAATAACAGGGACGGATAAGTTGAAGAAAGTGATTGACTGGAGAATAAGTTGTGGTTGTGTTTGATGCTATGCCCGGTTCAATATTGTAAGCTTTTTTCTGTCTTTTCTGCAGGGTTGCTATTGATACAATGCAATCCGTTTGCCTTGATGAATTTGGTGGAGAAAAAGCTGTCGAACCTGCCTCTCAAGAGACTACAATAATTCAACACATATTTGGGGGTCGCCTCCAATCTCAGGTCATGCATCCTGTTATACTGAAGCTGTTTGATTTTGTTCTTGTTTGTGAAAACTCCTTTTCTTCAGCTTGTATATACTGTATTGAATTCCACTGTCATGACATTATCCAGAGCTTGTCATCCTTTTCTGTCATTAATCATTACAGATTGTAAAATAAATAAATATATATATATATATATATATATATATATATATTGAAGTTGATGGACCCTTGAACTGAGCTGTTCTCTAGAAGTCTGATATCTGGTGCTGGTTGACATGAAACAAAAAATGGCATTCACTTTTCTGCCCCTGTTTTATACAGGAATCACATGCAAGGAGAAAAGCTAAATGCCAATTTAGAAGTGGCTTAGAAATGTTTGCTTATCTCGATCACTCCTTCTTCTACTTATTTAAAATGAAGAAAATAAAAGAAGTTTTGCATCTGAAAGACTTAACAGAGCAGAAATACCAATGCCCTCGATGAGGTTTCCCATGTACAGCAGATAGAAATAAATCCAGAGGATGTGGGAAAACTATCAGGCACTTTGATCCTTTTCTTTGTTCGAAATGTCTTTTAGAAAACTTCTGACACTATTCTAGTAAATGCATATACTGTTTTTATTCTTGTTAGCAGGCTTCTCACTTAGAATTGTCTAGCATGAGGAAGATTGTTTAGCAATGTGATAAATCATTCCTTGTTGTTCTGGCATATATGCAAATATGGCTTTCTTTTATTGAAACTTTCTAAAATGATTGGACTAGTCCTATCTTTAGATTGGGATGCTGTCCTAACATGCTTCGTCTTCTTTAGGTGACATGTACAAAGTGCAAAAAGATTTCAAATCAGTTTGAGAACATGATGGATTTAACTGTTGAGATTCATGGTGATGCTGAATCCTTGGAGGAATGCCTCAATCAATTCACAGACAAAGAAGGGCTCGATGGAGAAAATATGTACAAATGTGATGGGTATGGCTGCTTAATCCTGTGATTTCTGAATCCCAAAAGCTTAAATCATTTACTTTATCGTTTGCATTTCTTCACCATGTTTGTTTCATTCTGCACACGATCTTTATTTATTTATTTTCTATTTTTTTATTTGGCATCTTTCTTTTAAGTGACTGACTAGGAGTTCTGTCCTCTTGGATTCTTCCACCCTTGTTATAACTCTACTAGTAATTTTAAATTGTGATGAAATTTGATGGAGGTGGCTGCAATTGAAATATGAATTTTGGTATGGCTTAGACTGCATGGAAGAAGCATGTGCATCTATCTTGCTCCAGCCTGTGTGGGATGTGAGTCTTGAGGAGTTCCCTGGATGGTGATGGGGTTTGTTGGTTTCAGCAAATGTTTCTTCCCTTGCATTTTGAGAAAAGATAGGCAGCTAGATGGTAGATGCTGAATTCAGTCAAGTAGTGTGTTATTTTTCTTCCTAGTCATTCTTTGGTTTGGTATTATAAATATTCTCTTAAAGAAGGGAAAAAATGTGCTTATTGGTTAATTGATCTTCATTTCTGCTCTGGCACAATTAACACAGACATTACAATTGCCTCACTAAATGTTCAATGTAATCCACTCACCGTGGCCAAATATGGTTTCTGTAGATGTGTAGAATGAAAATGACTTCTTAGTTGCAAGGATGTGGTCTCTAAATATCTGCTCAAATATGGCCCTAGATCAGACAGAATGAAAGGATGATTTGTTAAGGTTTAATAATCCAACTCCAGATAGTTTGGCATGAAGTCTTGATGGTTTAATAATTGAAAGTGAATTATGTCTTGTCATGGAATCTTTCCTTTTTTCATGCAAATTTTCCAATATAGTTGGAGCCCAGCAGAATTTAATAGAACAAGGATAGCAGTGAAATGGATCACAAGTCTGCACTTAATATCTTTTGCCGTGTGCATCTGCTTTGATTAAGGTACAATTTTATACTGATTATAGGTGCAATGACTATGTCAAGGCATGGAAGCGTCTTACCATTCAACGAGCTCCGAATGTTCTTACAATTGCGTTAAAGAGATTCCAGGTCAGATTTGTATACATTCTATGGTTACAGATATCTCCATTACCTTTCTGAATCTAAACTACCTTTTCTATGAAAATTCATCAAGTTTGTGATATTCTAGTTCTAGAGTTTTTTTATATATTCTGAAATTGTATGTGGACATACCTTTGCAGAGTGGAAGGTTTGGTAAACTTAACAAAAGGGTAACTTTTCCTGAGACTTTAGATCTGAGCCCCTACATGAGTGAAAAGGGAGATGGTGCAGATGTTTACAAGCTTTATGCAGTTGTTGTCCATGTTGACATGCTAAATGCATCATTTTTTGGTCATTACATCTGCTACACCAAGGATTTCCGTGGAAACTGGCACAGAATTGATGACTCTAAGGTATATACTCACACACTCTGTGTGTGTGAGTGTGCAGGCACATGCTTTATGCTCTTCTAAATTGATCTATTAACCGTAACTTGTGAGGATTGGCAGCCTATTCTTTTTAAAATCATAATGTGAAACTTTCTTGCTTGTTTATTTAAGTCTAGTGTAAGAAATGATTTCCTGCTTTATAATATTGCTATGCCATCATTATTACAGCAAAGCAAGACAGTTAAGATGTTGCGATCTGCTTGGACTTGTTTTCCTCTAACTGTGGTTTTGGCTTTTCTCAGGTTTCTAGTGTTGAATTGGATGAGGTGCTTTCTCAGGGAGCCTATATGCTTTTATACAGCAGGTATACAGTTTAATGCCTGATGGTTATTTATGGCTGCTGCCACATTTGCTTTGCTTATATATAGTATTTAGCTTGCTATAACCCAGTTGTTGGCAAAGTAGATAATCCAGAGTTCATAGCCATGCGTCTATTTTAAAACCATGGCATCAAAACTTGATGGTATTAGAACTTCAGGAAAATACAAGCGTAAAAGGCGGATTCTAATTCTTAATTTATGTTAAAGGAATGTTGAAATTTTTTGTTTCCTTGTTGGAAACATTTATTTAAGCTTCATGACATTTGTGATGGAAGAATTGTACAGCAGAATGATTCTGCGATCTGTTGATCTGAATTGGGGCATTCAAGCATCTTATGTTCAAATGCAGTACTGTTTTTATCTGTAAATGCTTTCTTGTTGTCCTCTAAAGACTATATTTGCTTGATGTTGGGCAGGGTTTCTGTTCGACCATCATGTCTCAGAACCATTGAGCCCTCAAAGGAGCAATCAATCGTGAAAGTAGAATTAGACTCCTGCACAGAGAAACCAGCTGGACACCTTTCACCAACGGAGTCAACGGATGCCACAAGTTCTGGGTTCCTAGCACCCGCTTCTGAAAGTAGCAATTCTGAATTTGGAAGTGCATGTCATGAGGATGCTGTGGTAAATTTTGAGTCAAGCACAGCAGTTTCAAATGGTGTTTCATCCTGTGAAAATGAGTCACCATCTAAAGCTGACATGAAAGACCCAGAAGATTCAGGGGTTAATCATAATTCTGAGTTATCTTCATCTGCTATGGAGGAGGATCCTAGGGACATACCAGTTGTTTTGAGTTCTGGGATTATTCATGAAGTTCCAGAGGATATGAATGGAATTGATTCCAGCTCCAGTTACTTGATTCCAGTGGGGGTTTCTGACTTAAAGAAGGATTCCTCAACTGCACTTGCTTCAGAAGCTGTTGTGATAGAGCATTCGTTGGACCATTCAGATACAGTTATGTACGAATCATATTCTGCTGTTGCAAAGGATATCAAAGTAAATGGCAGTATTCATTCGTTCTCGAGCGAAGAGATTTCAACAAAACCTAATAGTTTGAAACGTCAGCCACCTTTCCATGATTCGGATGGCGAGGATACAAATGGAGCTAAAAGAGCAGAAACAGTAGATAGTTGTTGATGACAATGAAGCATCATCAAAATCCCTAATCAATTGTTTATATTTTTTAAACGATCCCAATCATAGAAGGAAAATTTGTGTTGGGCATTTTTCATCTGGGGTTTCATTATTTGCAGAAATCTCGGATTCCATTTGTAACAGTTCTAGATGGGGAGATTTGCCTTCATCCAAGAGACAGAATAGGAGGATGCCATTACATCATGAGCAGGAACTTGTTTATAGTCTACCATGTAAGTTGCTAAGAAAGTCTGGTCCAAGGTGAGCAAATGACAGGTTGATTAATCAAGAATTTACTGTTTAACTTTCTGCTTCAGGAATCTCTTTGTTTTTCTTTTTTTTTGTGTGTCAAGAACAAGTTAACAGGTTGATTAATGAAGAATTTACAACTTTCTGCTCCAGGAATCCATTTTTTTTTTGTTGGTGTGTCAAGAACAAGTTAAAAGGGCCTTCCGGATTGAATGATGACTGATATGCATAATTGAACTGGAACTGCCTAGGATGATAGGGCTGGTTTGACTTACGTGTGGCTATAGAAACCGTTGGCCAAACTGGGGCCCTAAGCTCAGGCCAACATTCAACCATTTTACCGCCAAAAATTGTTGGGGCCTAAGCTCGGGCCAACATTTAACCATTTTACCGCCAAAAATTGTAATTTCGAGATTTTTAACTTCAAGCCTCTGATTAAATTTGATTTAGAGATTTTATTAAAATTTTATATTAGAAATTACTTTAAATGTTAAGAATTAAATTTTATTACATAAATAAAAAACTAATGTTAAAACTACTTTTTTAAAAATATTTATTGACATATTTTCTGTATCACTTCATTTTTTCTCTCCCTTGTCACTAGACATAGAGAATAAAATAAAATAAAGCTAATAATATAATATTTTTTCTAAATTCATGAATTTAATTTCTTTATTTATTGAATTTAAAATAAAAAAACTATAATTAATATTTTGATCATGTTTTTAAACATGAGACGTAACTAATTTTCCCATCCATTTTATACACAGCATCTATATTCAAAGTTACCATGTTTTTATAAGAAATCATTTTAGTTGTATTGTTTGGACAGCAGTACAACTAAAGTTTTATAAAATTTTGAATTTTTTTATTTTAAATTAATTTTTGATGCTTTTAAATCATTTTAATTTTTTATATTAAACATAATTTTTTTTTAAATATTTTAAAATGAAAAAATATTATCACTACTGTCCGGAACACCCCACTAAGTATGAGAAGTAGCTTTGAAAACTGGTCCTAACATGCCAAGTCTCTTCTTGACATTGCAATAGGGTACGGTTAAAAATACTTTTAAGTTGACTAAAATTTTAAAATTTATTTGATTTTTATTACTTAAATCTGCTTTTCATTTTAAATTATAATAAAAACTTATGTTTAAAAAAGTAATTTATAATTTTTTTTAAATTATAATAATAAAAACTATTATAACATTAAATATAAACCAAGAATGTATTTGATATTATGATATTATGATAGTTTATATTTTTTTATTTAGAAAAAATTCATTTTACCAATGTTTTTTTTACTAGATTTCATATAATTTTATTTTAAATATTAATTTTATAAAAAGTACAATAAGTTGTGTTTTTAGTTATGAAACCTATTTTTTGTATATTAATTTTAGCTAAATATATTTTTTAATTATAAATAAAAATATTTTTTAAAATAAATCACAATCATAAAAATTATCATAATAACAAACTTATATTATCTTGTTTTATGGTGACAATATTTTTTTAAAAACTTTTTACTTAAAAATTATGTAAAATAAATTTTTTATTTTTAATATTTATACATTAAAATTATAAAACAAAACAGCATACTTTAAACACAATAGAAAACCAACATTACATAATAATTATAGTAATGGTGGGTTATTTATTAGAGTGGATCCAATAATGATGTGATTAGGTGGTGGTTGCCATTTTAGACCGTTTATCTTGAAAATGATGAGAGTCATAAGAGTGGAAGAACGGTTGGAACCAGCGACAAAGCAAAATCATGCCTCATCTGGTGGCGATTTCTCCCGTGGGTGGTGCCAGCTGTTTGTCTATCCCTTTCCTTGACATATTATTTTATCAACAAATCCCTTACTTCACATCTCTCTCTTTCCAAACCCTCCATTATTTTTTAACGGCTTTTCCACTCCAGCAAAACCACTCACCAAAATCTCTTTCACTTGATCCAAGAAAAAAGATTTTTTTTTTGTTACTATGATGTAAAAAAAATTGTTTTTACCAAGGTGGTTGTTTTTTAATGATGTCCCAGATTCCTTTTATGTTTTCTTTTTATGTGTGCTTCTCTAATTTGATGTTTTTGTTTGACTATTTTGCAGGGTTTTTTTTTTCTCTGTTATTTTTTATAAAATTCTGGGATTTGTTTGGTTCGATTGACAGCAATGGAGAATCGCAGTGAAGCAGAAGCAAGTCCTTATAAGAGGTTTTTTTTTTATTATTATTATTGTATTATTGAGTTCTTAATTCGAAGCCCATTAATTAATGCATGTAATCCTTAAATCACATTTTGTTATCTGATTGATTTGTTTGAATTCATGTTAGTGATGATTGTGTGTGAATGAATGGATGTAGTTTGGTTGCGGCTGTATCATATGGGATTGCTTCAATGGCTATGGTTTTTATCAATAAGGACATTTTGATGCAATATGGTCACTCAATGACCCTTCTCACTCTGCAGGTATTGAACTTTTCAAAATCGTAATAAACCCTTTTGTTTATTGTATTGTTATTTGGAAAAGAAAAGAAATATCAGTGCTAATGTTGTATCGTGGATATTTGTGGTATCCACATGATGATGAGTACTGAAGATTTTTAGGCTTTTTGTTGTTGTTGTTGCTGCTGCTGCTGCTGCTGTTCTAATGTGTGTTTTCGGTGATTATGATTACTGATAATGGATGCTGCAATTGGTTGGTTGGTTGGATTAGCAATTGGCGACAGCATTGCTTATACATGTTGGTAGGCAAATGGGGTATACGAGAGCAAAGGGTGTAGATATGCAAACAGCTAAAATACTTCTCCCTGTTTCACTATTCTACAATGCTAATGTGGCATTTGCTTTGGCTAGCTTGAAAGGAGTTAATATTCCTATGTATATTGCAATAAAGAGACTCACACCACTTGCGGTACTTATAGCTGGATTTTCTTCAGGAAAGGGAAAGCCTACAACACAGGTTTGTGCTGCTGCTTATTAAATCACGTTGCACTTATATAGTTACTGTGTTCTTTTGTAATGTATTTAGATATACATGGGACTCTGTTTTGCCAGTCGTTTTATTTATATGCTTTTGTTTTAATTTGTTCTTAGTCGGATGATTATATTTAATGATATTGACAGAATGATCCATAATTCACATTTCTGGCTCCAATTCAGATAGTATCGCCTGTGTTGATTTTTTAATTTTATAAATGAAAAAGAAGCTTGCTGTTCAACTAGCAGATATCTGTTGCTGAAAGATCAATTGTTATGTTATATACACGCAATGTAGTCATCAACCCCCTGAATCCTTGTCGTTGTGACTAGTGATCTTGGATATGGGAAGTTCCTTCAAATTGTTGACACATTTACATGTTTCAGGTTACTCTTTCTGTGCTATTAATTGCTGCTGGAGTTATTATAGCAGCACTTGGAGATTTTTCATTTGACCTTTTGGGATACGGCATGGCCCTTACTTCTGTTTTCTTTCAGGTTTGCTATTAATTCCTTAATTGCTCAGGGATGTGAATAATGAAGCACGATGGTTCCTTCTCATAATTAATAGCAATTGTGCTTTGGAACTGCAGACAATGTACCTTGTGTTAGTTGAAAGATCTGGTGCAGAGGATGGCCTCTCTTCTATTGAGATAATGTTCTATAACAGTTTTCTTTCTCTTCCATTCTTGATATTTCTCATCATAACAACAGGAGAATTTCCAAACTCTCTAGCATTATTGTTTGCGAAGGTTAGAATCTTAACCCCTCTTATTTAGACTCAGTTGTTGATTGTGTTAGGAAAATATGGCATGCTGCTGATGTTCTGAAGCCTATTCTCAGCATGATAGCGTGCTATTCTTGTGTAATTGCATATGCTCTTATCCTGATTGTTTACAATTGGAACTTTGATCTAATAATTGATGCTCAAAACCTTTAATATTTCGAAGTTTTATATGAGAGTTTGGGTTTTTCTGTCAGGGAGTTAACATCATCAAATTCCAGTCTAATATATTTTGCATAGGGGATTATACATAACCTGGAAAATTCTGCGTTCCACTTAACACATCAGTTTTTCATGTCAATTGTACAACATCATTGGTCAAACATGTTTCAGAGAGCAGTTAGTTATGTAAGTTTCAATTATTGTTCTTGCAGATGGTATCCCCACTGAAAAGGATTAAATAGTTTTAAGTCACATTCAATTAGAGTCCTGTATTTCATATTTTTCAATTTGGGACTGTTGATTGATGCCTTCAGGGTTAGCCTGATTACTGAAATCAGGACAGCATAAAACTTGGTCATTTCAGAATGATCTGGATAACATTTTTAATATCTAAGAACTCATTTTCTTACGAGAGCAGTGCAAGTGTAAGGGTATTCATCATGTCTTGTGAATACCAAGTCTGACTTGTGCTAAATTTAAGTACCAAAGTTATTATTTATCATATCCCATTTATATTCCCATCTCAGTTTAAGCCCTTTGAAAGTTATGGCATTATTACCTGGTGCATCATGCCCTATTCAATCATTAGATTTTTATCGTGCTTCAAGGTTCCATCATCTAGTGTTTCCATGAAACTCTAGGCTTCCCCATGCGTTGCCTTTTCTTAAGTCTGAAATATTGTTTTGCCTCTTGATATGGTATGTGTCTTGGTAAATCTTTCTAACCTGATCATCTAATTTGCTGTGAAACAAATTGAATGGCAATCAAAACATCTATAAAGTGCAGTGACAGTTCAAATTTCCTTTTTCCTCTATGAAGTGCAGCATTTTGTGCTCATGTGCAGTTTATTTAGAATGGGTTTCTAACTTGAAATCTGTTTTTTATTGCAGAGTAATTCTTTTTCATTTTTGGTGATCCTTGTTATTTCTTTAGTAATGGGCATAGTTCTCAACTTCACCATGTTCCTATGTACCATAGTCAACTCAGCTCTAACAACAACCATCGTGGGAGTACTCAAAGGTGTTGGGTCCACGGTATGTGCATGTAACCCTTATTGCTTTTGTCTTTTGTAGAGAACCTACAAGAAGAAATGAAAAAACTTGAAATTTTAACAATTAAACCAATTTGTTTTGGTTTTTTCCATTACCCTTTTCTTTTCCTAGCTTCTCAATAATTGAACTGAACCTGCATCACTAGTTACATTTTAATAAAATGTAGAAGTGCATAAAGTTTCCTTTTCCTTTGCTGCTCAGACCCTTGGTTTTGTCATACTGGGTGGCGTGGAAGTCCATGCTTTGAATGTGACTGGATTGGTTATCAACACAGCTGGTGGCGTGTGGTACTCATATGCCAAATACCAGCAGAAGATGAGCAAACCTCCAAAGCAAGTGTTAGATGTAGAGGCACATCGCAAATAGGTCTGCTTTTGAGGATCTCCAACAGTGATGAATTGCTGCTTCAGGCAGTTCCTTGTCTGATTTTTGTCATTTTCCCAACACTGTAATCATTCACAATGATCTCATAGTAACAACCAAAACGGGTGAAAAAGGAAGTATAGCGATATTTTTATGTTGTTAAAGAATATTCAATTCTATAGCATATCCTTGCTACAGGCTCTTGATTTCAGTCAGAAAATGTCATGATCAAAATGGTTGATGCTGTTGGCTGATTTAGATTGGATTTTTGTGCTTGAAATTGATATTCTAGCCACAGGGTGTTGTTCAAAGCATTGTAATTCTGTGAAATGAAAAGCTTCTCTTAGCTCATTAACTTTCTACTCTGTGATGGCATTATGTGTGTGATTCTCAGTTGCCATGGATGGTTCTTGTGTGGAGTCGGCGAAAATGATTTGACCTAATCTACTTCTGTGATTGTCTGGAGACAATTCATTATGATAATGCAAATCCTGAAGTTAAACTGAGACTCCTGAGTTCCTCAACATCTTCTCATCGGTCCAATCAAGTGTAATCAGGTGAATGGTCTCCGCTCTTACCCCCTTAGAATGGCACACAATAAATGGTAAATTCAGGTGAATAATGATGACAGAGAGTGAGACTTTATTTGCTGCCATAGGCAAAAGGAATCCACCCCAGTTTAAGAAAACATCTTCTCATGCGTCCAATCAAGTGTAAATCGTAGTTCATGCCAATTTTCTCTGACTTGATCCATTGCTCCTTGTCTCAACTCTCTCAACTGTCTCCTTCATAGATGATTAATTTTGAAGTCTCGAGTGTTTTCATTTCTTTCAACCACATGATTGGTCATGCTAAAAAGTATAATGCCTGTAAAAACATCAAAATAATACTTTCAAAAACATACAATAGTATTGTTTTTATTGCAGCTAACTGCACAATTGGTCGCAATATCCTTAATCTAATCAAAATAATGTCATTCACATCTGCATTAGAGATTCATGAGGAATCATTACATTGTAACATGACCCTGGGAGCTTGAGCAATCATTTCAAAGTTCGAAAAAGTCGTTCGTTCTTTTCCTTTTTTCTGTAGATTAGATATTCATCACCGTTTCGTGAGGCGTAGAAAAATATAGCAATGGAATGCGGGTGGGACATACAATGCCCATACGCGGCCCAGGGACAATTATGGTTTTGCCATTACTCTTCCGCGTAATGAAAGCTGGTCATAGCTTGGTGATAACTGGTGGCATCCATGGATGGTTCAGCAAGAAGGGGACCTTCTGTTGTTGGAGGTTACACAACATTGAATAGCAACCGAACATGGTTTCAAGAATCATACTTGAACATGTTCTGCTATTAGTACACATTTTCCATCGTTTCTTTATGAGTCCCTCTTCGACTTCTTTTTCAACTTGAAAAACGAATTACTCTGACAACATTTTAGGGATTTAGCGTTCATTAGCTCAAGCTTAAAATCCACCGTCCCCAAACTACTGAAGAAAAAGGAGAGGAGAGGATTCCATCCTTTATCTCCATACTTTCCCTATACCTTTAGCTTCCATCCTAACCCAAGTTTTAACCCTAACAGACAATCATGGAGCACATCATATGTGGACAACCCCCCATACCCCTCCAACGTCATGTTCATAATAAAATCTAAGCACATGGTATTGTTTTTTTTTTTTCCTTTCTTTTTCTGTCTTTGATCAAACCAATATGACCTAGTCCATGTTCATAATAAAATCTAATCTGCTTTTTTATACCAATTTAGGCCGACGGAGAAGAAAAAAACTGGTCTCGTGGGGCAAATTGTGGCGGGCAAGTGGGGCATTTCCTGTGGGTTGTTGTCCCTTCGCTTGTAGGATTTTTAAATCTCCATCTTCCTATTATCTATGGCTTCCAAAATGGTGCTTTAGGGATGTCTACTGGTAGTACCAAATGCCAAAACCAACGCACTGTAATTAGATTTATTTGATATTATTATTAAATTTAACGTAATAAATAAATTTTAAAATTTATTAATTTTAATTTTTTATTTAATTTAAATTTAAAATTAAACCGTATATTTTAATATAAAGAAAAACACCCCTACCCCCACCCGCTAAGTCCACTTTCTCCTTTAGCTTTGTCAGAACAATGGAGCCTGCATTTTACATGTGTAATTAATGCGATATATATATGCTGTATTATCCACTATAAAAAGTTTATTTTTATTATTTTTTAGTTATTAATTTAAAAAATAAAAGAAAAATTATCAAATTAGAATGATAAAAAAAATTAGTATTGGTATCAATTCCAACAATCAAAATAATCAATTTGGTATTAAAAGATTTCATTTAATAAATATAGTTATGCTTAAGTGTTTTCACGTTAAAATTATCTAAAAACTAGATTTAAACTCAAAGTTAAAGAATTGTATTTGGTAAATGAAATTATACTTAAGTGTTTTCATATTAAAATTGTTTAAAAACTAAATTTAAATTCAAGATATTTTCTAAGTATTTTAGGTAAAAAATAAATTTTTATATCACAAAAACATAAACCATATTTTTCTAGTCACCATAATGATTAAATCAAAGGAGCACCAAAAAACATGTTATTTGAATTTTTTTAAAAAAAATATTAGGGTAAATGATATGTTGTAGACTTTAATTATATATATATATATATATTTAAAAGAGTTCATATGCAGACCTTTACTAAATAAGTCCAGTGCTGGCTTGGCTTGATAAGCTCAATGATGTATAATTTTTTTTTTTAATAAAATGATGCTTTTATCTGTGTTTTTTTAAATAATTTTTTAATTTATATTTAAATCAATACCTTTTTTTTATTTAGTCTTTTTTAAATAATGATTATTTTTTTTAATTATTTTGTATGTATTTAATTTATATATATATACACATAAAAAATTGAAATTTATTTTTAAAAATAAAAAAAATATTTATTTTTTTATAATAATTATTGTAATTGTAATTTTATGCAGAATATTGAGAACAAATAACATATCATACACCTCAATTATATTTTTTTTAAAAATAGCACCCACGCGTTGAATCTTACTAAATAAGCTAAGTGTTGGCTAGGCTTGCTAAGCCCAACATTATCTAATTTTTTTTAATATTAAAAATCATGCTCCTATATGTATTTCTTTAAATAAATTTTTAATTTATATTTAAATTAATACGCTTTCTCTCTAATTTTTTATATTTATCCTTTTCTAAATTGTTTTTTAAATTATTTAGTATTGAAAAAGTTATTTTAATTCATCTACAATTTTTTATATTTTATATTTTATATAATTAAAATTTATTTTTAGAAAAATATTTCTCCATATAATTTTTTTTTAAAAAATCCAATTTAATTTGTGTATCAAATTAATTAAGTCCTGAATTAAGTTATGAGTTCACCTATCAATTCCATTAAGTTTAATACATGTTTATTTGGTTCAAAACTATACAAATACTTTTTTAAAATTATGTTACGATTCTGGTGCATAAACATTGATATAAAACACAACTACATTTACAACCAAAAAAAAAAATCAATCAATTTCTTCACACACAACAATCACAAAGTAAAAGGACTACGAGAAGTCGTCTTTGAGAGTGGTATCACATTTAATAGCAATGGCTTCAAATCTTCATCCCTGTAGTTGTCACATCTCAGTGGTTGTACGTATGGTGTCATGTTACCCTCGTGATGTTACCGTCGTCTTTAGGTTTTCTCTTAATGAATGAGATTTGAGATGTTGGATTGCAGCAAGAAAAAATAATTTATCACTTCCTTGTTCTTCTTCATTAATTACACAATAAAAATAAAAATAAAAATAGGGTTCTTCGTGTATGCATGTCTTGGGTGAAGGAGTGAATACTTTGCTTTATTTTCATAATTCAAGAAATTGGGCGGTTTTAATGAGTATTTGTTTGTGCTTTATAACATGCTTTTCAGTTCTTTTTTAAATAATTTTAAGATGTTTTTTTTAATAATTTTAATATGTCTATGTTAAAAATAAAAAAATCTAAAAAAATTATTTTAATATATTTTTAATTAAAAATTATTTTGATTCATGGCTTAAATAGAATGTTATCATAAGTTATACTATGTTATCTCCATTATTTTCCATTGCAAAAGAAGTAGATAATAATGAACAAACAAGTAAATTTTAAGTTTTCAATATATTTATATATTATAATATTTAATTATTAAAAAATTAAATATATTTTTAATTAAAAAACACAGTAGATGAATGATCAAACACACAGATACATAGTTTTCTATGCATTTTCAATCCAATATCTTAACGCTGCCCCAGCCTTGACTTCATTAATTTCCCTAATAATAATTAATGAAAACCAATGCATTGGGATAAGCCCAGATGCAATCAGATATTGTTTGTTTCAAGATATTTGCGGTGTTCTTTCTTTCGTTTTCCTTATATTTTTCTACTTCTGCATTTATTATCCCATTGGTGTGTGTGTGTGTGTGTGTAGAATTTGGAAGGGTTACAGCAGAGTGTCTGTGAGAAGATCCTCCTTGCTTCTCCAGCTCACCTTGCTGCATTTCTCCAGCTCACTGCGCTGAGTTTCTCGAGCTCACATGCATGCTGCTGCATAGACAGATCCAGAAATAATTGATGAGTTCCAACCAAGCAAACAGAAAATAAACCAAAATGGGATGCTTTTATTTTTCCTTATTATACTCTCAAATGACTTGTCATTTGAGCATTTATATTATGAAAAATGAAGAGATGAGTTGAGTTCTATTTCATTTCGTTTTTATTATTCTATGATAAAAAGATATAAACAATGATAATAAAAATATATTTGGTTATAAAAATAAATATGAAATAATTTATTTATCTATGCTATCTACATTTTTTTATCCTACGGTAATAATTAAAGGTTAATTTGTGATTGCTTAACAATGTGCCAGTGCCAAAAAATTAGTGCATAATGTTGGTGGCATTTTGGATCAAGCACTAACGCTAGAGACAGAAATCTACTACGGGAGTTTATTTATCGGCATAGAAGCCACAAGAAAAAAAGGGGGCAGTGTAAGTTGTTGGCTGGCATTATTGAATCTTCCAAAGACCAAGGTCCTTCCACAAAAAAAAACAAAAAAAAAAAGAGAAGGGATTGTTAAGACTAGAGAAAAGAAGTGTCAAATTATAATAAGTTTATGAGCTTCTCCATGAGCAAAGTTGACAATTGTTTAACCCCTCGATAATTAATGCTAAACATTTGTCCATTTAGCAAGTTTAGAATAAAGTATAGTAATTGATTAATTTTATAGACCACCTTGGAAATCTAGTTCAACCCTGTAAATTTGGTTAATAGAAAAAAAAATCTAAAACTAAGTTATATTTTTAATCAACTAAAATAAACTTATTTTTGTAATAAAAATATTACACTTATGAAGATAATGAAGTAAATCCCATTCAAATTAAGTTTTAGATCAATCAATCCATCTATACTTGGATTAAATTTATAGTTTTTTTTTTAATATATATTATAACTATTTATATTCCTTATTAGGACAAGCAGAAGCACATGCAATAAGATAAATAGTAAGAGAAAATAAATTAATGGCTAAAATAGTGGAACATAAGAATTCTAATTTATAGTTTTATTGTTTAAGAGAAAACTCTATCATAGTTTATCTCTTTAGGAGGTTTATAACACCTCAACTAAATTCAAAATAAACTTAAATAAACTAGAAAATTTCAAGATAAAAAAACAATTTGTTTTTTTACCAATCTCAATACTTGATTTCCTAAACTAAAATGGGATAAGTAAAATCACCATAAAAAAATATTTTTTCTAAACTAAACATAAAGTAATAATAATTAAGAAAATTAGTTTTTCCCTAAAAATTCTCTTGCATTAGTTTTCTAAGATTGAAGAAAACTCGTTCTCAAGTTCTAGTCATTATGTTACCATTGTTGTTAATCACTTAAAACAATGATGGTAACTTTGTATTTCTCTGGTTTCTTCAATATCGATTTAGATTAAGTTGGTCAAGAATTAATCTCCAAAACAACCTTAATCTTGATAGAACCATTACTAATTATTAATGATGTGTTCCACATTGTATCTTTACTAACATTATTCAGATTCTCAACCATCTTTTTTTTTCATTCTTTTTATTTTTCTTCTCTATAATTCTGGATTAAACAACCTATTTTTTCCTTGCTTTTATGGGTGTCAATATTATATGTTTTTTTTATACAAAAGGTATATGTATGATATCGTCCATCATGTACAAAATCTCTGTCATATTATCATGGCATACTTGATCATATATGACAACGGAACACTATCAAAATATCTCTTGTATATAGAAAATAAAATGAGACATATATCTATAATTACCTGGTGTTTTTATTTAGATAAGTCAACTTGTAAGGCTTAAGATGGATCTTGGTTTTTAGTTGGAGCTTCTTTATTGTCTCTATGGACATCATACTGCAATAGTTACCATTATCTATTATTAAGTTACAAAAATTATATTTTATGGTGCATATTAAGTGAAAGATGTTAATATGACAGTAGACTCCTTTAAATGACTAGGTTATCACCACCGTTTAAACACAGAATCTTTCAACTTTTATCCGAGTTATCATAAATAGGATTAATCATATCATCTGCATGCTCCTTTGTCAATGTGTTATTACTTACATAATTTTCTGGTTTGCTATACTCATTATCCTAATGCCTCAATGCTCTATATTTATAATAACAAATTCAAAATGTCAAACCAAAACCCTAACCTATTATTTGTCGAGTTTTTAAGTAGGCATGACTTGGGGTTGGTTGGCCTTTGATTATTGTTAGGTTCTTATTTATTGTATTGATAAGCCCAAAAACCTCTATTAACTGTCCTAGCAGTGTGTTATTTCTTAAAAGTCAAAGCTCTCTGATATGCTTTCAAAATCGTTTGCAAAGATAACAAGTATTATAATTCCTAGATCCATTGCAGTAAACTACTATGATATTTCAATACCAAATGTTATTTCTTTTATGCCAAGCCATTGGTATGATTTTTGATAAATTGACCTCATTATCTGAATACTTACAATTGTTAGTATAGGGTTTGCATATAGATAAAAGAAGAAAAAAAAAACTCTTCTATCTTATGCTAATCACTGATTCTCATCTTACCTTATCTCTTATATAACCTCTTTAATTACTATTAGGTAGAAAATCAACCCTTCAATATGATCATAATAAATTTCAACCTCATTTGTTCTGGAACTTTTTTATAGCAAAAAACATTATTTAGAAATCTTTTTCCTATGTAGTTCCTACAAATTCAAGGATTTTGATATTAAATTCAAAATCTCAAGCTCTATTTTTTATATGAATAAAAAGCTTTCTACTTTACTCTTTCTCTGAAATGGATTCATAGTACTGCCTAGGGATCCACGATCACTTTTCGCCTGACTCTGTTTCTATAGGTTTTTATATTCTAACAGACGAGTCAACTTTGCGATCTGCCTCTGTATATCCTCTATCACAAGTTCCTGGACGTTTCTTTACCAGGGGAGAACCCCCTCATCCCTTCATTGACCATGCCCTACTCTGCAACATCTTTTTACCATAGTTGTCAGCAACACATAACAAGCAAAAAAATATCCACGAGATTGCAACACACAATGAGCAATAACCCCAGATTATCGGACTCTAATACCAATTAATACAGACAAAAACATAAAACAATAGGACAATAACAAGAGATAACAAATTAATAGATGAAATAATGTAGAACATAAGAATCTTAATTCATAGTGTTTTTGCTTAAGAGAAAACTCTATTATGATCTATTTTTAAGAGGTTTACAACACCCTAAATAAATAAAAAAAACCAACCTAAACAAACTAAGAAACCTAAAAACAAAAGAAAATTATTAAAAATCCTAACCAAACTAGAAAAAAAAAAAATTATCAATCTTAATACTTGATTTCCTAAACTAAATAAAAAAAGTAAAAGAACCATACAAATATATTTTTCTAAACTAAACCAAAAAAAATAATAACTAAAAAAAATATTTTTCTACTAAAAATCCTTTTGCATCACCTTGTAAGTTGTAAGTGTGTATTTATTAAAACAATCAAATATTATAAAAAAATACTTTAAAAAATATTTTATTAAATGTTTTGCATATAAAATCACTTAAAATATATTAAAACTATAATTTTAAAATCTAATTTAGAAATCAATTTGGAACAAGATTCAAGTTACATGTCAGAAAGATCAATCTAAGTTAATCTTGGATTTTTTTAAATAAAAATAAAATAATGTTATTTTAATCTTATTTAATGAAAAAATAATGGTTTTTTTTTACTAAATTTTATCTGAATTAATTATATTATAGATGAATTTATATTTTTTACTAAATTAAATTAGATTAATTTTTTTTTTAACCCGAACTTGGTTGAGCTATATGTTAGCCAAGTGTTATGTTAACTTTTCAGTCTAGTATGAGTTCTATAACACCCATTCGGACATCAAACATCAAACATTATCTGAAAAACATTTTAAAAAAACTCTTACATCGTAGTAATAATCAACGTCGGCTAAATCGTGGCGAAGATCTAATGGCTACTTCTCCAAGCTTGAAAGATGACACCTGCCAGGCACCTAAGAAGGCACTTCATCATTACATTGGCTAATTAAAGAAAGTGATTGCTTAAATTCTTACTGATTATTATTAATTAATAAAATAAATGCCAATCGTGGCTCTCTAGAGAGAGAGAGAGAGAGTTAATCTTCGAAGATTCCTCCAATCGATTGCTATCCTTTTCTAATATTCATACAACTCTATTATTCCTTCACCTTTATCGCATTATTTAATCTCAACTAAGACCCCACAAAACATAATAATACAAAAATAATCCATACAAACCTACCCTTTAATTAGCTTACTACTTGTACTAGTTTACATCTCCACGCTGCTGCTTTTAACATTATTTAAATGTTTAAGCAACATGATTTTTTTAAAATTATTATTGCATTTAGTTTAATAATTAATCTTAAAAATCTTTAATTTAATATTTCACCAAACCTAAATTTAAAATTAATCATATAAAAATTATCTTCTTGGAGGATTTAAAGATAAGCACAGTTTGATTTTAAAAAAATTTAAGATGTTATATATTTATTATATTAAAACAATAATATATTTAAAGGATTGAATAAAAAAACAAATTGAAAAAAAGGAGGAGAATGAAAAAAAAAAAAAAGGAGGGCGAAAAACATAAAAAAAAAAACCCCACTTCCTTCACTACTACAAGGACGTGCGTTGCCCCCAAGATTTTTTAATATATAAATTATAATGTGCTTTCTGTACTTTAATATTCTCTAAAATAAAAAGACTTCTAAAAAATAAATATGGACAAAAGGGGATGAAGACCTCATTTCTTGGATTCCTTTCCTTGGAAAGTTGATATGGTAAGGAAAAGACATTCCTACCCCTTATGATGCAAGGGTGAGATGGGCAATTTGCTGGTGTCCCAAGCCACCTGTGTTTCTCCTTTGATTTTATTCCCTTGAATTACTTGTATTCTTTTATACAAAATAGTGAGGGACCAAACAAGTTGCTAGAACTGAAGAAGAATATTCTCCTCTCTCATTTTTTCCTTCTTCTCATAACCGACATGTTCTTACCATCATTTTTCTTTTATTATGATTAAATTAAGTTAGTTTATTGAGGATTTAGGGTAATTTAATTTCCCTTTTCTTTCATTATCCCCATACCAATTTCTACTCATCAAGATTAATTTGTTTTCCAATTATATCTTTTAATCATCGTTGAATTAAAAAAAGGTGTGTGTTACTTGATTTAAATGTTTGGAAATACCTTTTGTTACTCAAGAAATTTAAGTTTCCTTGTTTGGTTAATTTATTTGAGATTAAAAATATTTTTTCTAAATTATATTTTAAAAATCTAATTCTTGAGTTAGAAAAGCAAACACATTTTCTATATTATATTTAATTAATCTAATTTTATTTACTTTCATTACAGATTTTATAACATGCAACCCAGTTATTTAAAGTGGTAGTAATTGACATTTATGTATGCCATGACATAGAATAAAATAAAATAGAAAGAATCTTAATGTCTAAACAGATTTCTATAATCAGTGAACATGCTTAATTAGGCATGGAAATTTCCATGTTCTTACCTCATAATTTAGTCAACACAGCGTCACACCCTGAAACCTTCCATCTAGAGTTTCACAAGTTTACTTCCTAGTCAACCGATGTTTACTTTCTAGTCCAAGCTGCTGTGTCTTTATTCTTTAATGTACTAATGATTTATGAAGATCCCATAAAAAAGATTGGAGAAATAAATGGTGGTGGTAAAAAATTTTGAACAGTTAAAGGCTAAGGTTGTATGGTTTATCATGGGCTTTGGTTTTAGAATATTCGACAAATTCACATGGTGTAAGGGTTCTTACAGCTGCAACAACAGATACCTTTCCTCGTAATATTTCTTTGCCATGCTGTATCTCTTGGTAGTGTGCGTCTTTAAGTGAAGAGGATACAAGGAACATCTCTTTCACTCCTTTCCTTTTGCCTTTTCTTGCCACATTGTACTTAGCATGACTGGCTAGCTTTAAAGTTGAGTTCTTTTTGTGTTCTTTGATCGGGGAAGGGTAGGGATCTAGTTTTCTAGGTTTAATATGGCTGGTTCTAAAATGGGGGTCTCTTGTTTCTTGGTTTTGGGATCTGAGTGTTGAATTTTTGTTAAAAAGATTGGAGCTTTTGAGGATTTTGGTTTCTTGGGATTTTTATTATTTTTTTGGTTTTTTGTTGTCTGTGAATTTGTGTTGTAGATAGAGAAGAAAAATGGCTCCAGGATTGGATTTTTCAGATTGGTGGGGAAAAGACAGAAAGAAGGGATCACCTGTGGTAGTGAAAATGGAGAATCCTAACTATTCTGTCGTGGAAATCAATGGTCCAGATTCTGCATTTAGGCCAGTTGAGAAGAGCAGAGGCAAGAATGCTAAGCAAGTCACATGGGTTTTGCTCCTCAAGGCTCATAGAGCTGTTGGTTGTGTTGCTTGGTTAGCTACTGTCTTTTGGGCCTTGCTAGGGACTATCAAGAAGAGGTTGATCTTTAGACAAGGTGTTGCTGTGGCTACTGAGAAGTTAGGCAAAGGGAAATTGGTACTTAAAATCATTAGAGTGTTTTTAGTGACCTCTTTGGCAATTTTGGCTTTTGAAGTGCTTGCTTATTTGAAAGGTTGGCGTTATTTTGAGAGTGCTAATTTGCATATCCCAAGTACCTTGGATTTGCAAGGCTTGCTTCACATGGTTTTTGTTGCTTGGTTAGCATTCAGGGCTGATTACATTGCGCCAGTAATTCAAGTTCTCTCTCAATTCTGTGTTGTTTTATTCCTTATTCAATCTGTAGATCGTTTGGTACTTTGTTTGGGTTGCTTTTGGATTAAATACAAGAAGATTAAGCCAAGGATTGATGGGGATCCATTCAAGTCAGATGATTTTGAGGCACCAGGCTATGAGTATCCCATGGTTCTTGTACAAATCCCAATGTGTAACGAAAGAGAGGTAATGCACTAAACTTTGTCTCCTCTTTGTTTTGCTTTCTTGTGCTTGCCTTCCATCGTTGCGTGTTGCTTTTAGCTTGCGGCTAAATCTGTGACTGGGACTTATTTTCTGCATTCAAACATTTAGGGGACATGTTAATTAATTTAAGCAGTTGAAATGACAAAAATATAGCAAAATTTTCAGAGATTCGAAAAATGATAATTGTGAAGTAGAAGAATTTATCTTTGAATGATTAGATGTTCCAATAGCTGATATATATATATATATATATATATATATATATATATATTAATTTCTAGTCGTCAAATAGTTTCGTGATTTATTTGTAATTTGAAGAATTCTATGAGTAAGTTAGGTGCCATTTAAATAATAATTTTGGATTGTATCTAGCAATCGAAAAAATAGTAGAAAATTTATGTCATGATGATTGGATCTGTTATTTTAGATCAATATCAAACTAGGAAGTATCAGACTTTAGATAATTATTATAGGGACATATAGGATTCGCATACGATATAAGTGGTGGCAATGTCAAAATCCCTACAGAGTCCTTGATGTTGATATGCTTTCTGTTTGCAGGTATATGAGCAGTCTATCTCTGCAGTTTGCCAAATGGAGTGGCCAAAGGATCGCATACTGATTCAGGTTCTTGATGATTCTAATGATGAGAGCATCCAATGGTTAATTAAGGCAGAGGTTGCTAAGTGGAACCAAAAGGGTGTCAATATAATCTATAGGCATCGTTTGATTAGAACAGGTTACAAAGCTGGAAATCTCAAGTCCGCAATGAGCTGTGATTATGTAAAGGATTATGAGTTTGTTGCGATTTTTGATGCTGATTTCCAGCCCAATCCAGACTTCCTTAAGCTGACGGTGCCGCATTTCAAGGTAG
Source organism: Populus euphratica (assembly GCF_000495115.2). Taxonomy (NCBI): domain Eukaryota; kingdom Viridiplantae; phylum Streptophyta; class Magnoliopsida; order Malpighiales; family Salicaceae; genus Populus; species Populus euphratica. Next base: position 181,434 of record NW_011499985.1, read on the forward strand.
ATAAAGACAAAAGAATTTCATTTCAATGAACTGTTTGCTGTCCAAAATGTTTTTGTGATTTAATCCACTTGTCTGTCTTACCTTGTGTTGCAGAACAATCCTGAACTAGGGTTGGTTCAAGCCAGATGGGCATTTGTGAACAAGGATGAAAATTTATTGACTCGTCTTCAAAACATCAATTTGTGTTTTCACTTTGAGGTTGAACAGCAAGTTAATGGAGCATTCCTAAATTTCTTTGGTTTCAATGGAACTGCTGGTGTTTGGAGAATCAAAGCCCTTGAAGAGTCTGGCGGATGGCTTGAAAGGACAACTGTAGAGGACATGGACATAGCTGTCCGTGCACATCTTAATGGTTGGAAATTCATCTTCCTTAATGACGTGAAGGTACTCTTGTGCTACTATCAACCTATATCCATCGCTTCCATTGCATCAGTAAATATAGTTTGGTAGGATCAAGATGAACAAATACAGAGCTTCTTTCAGGATCATTCCATTTCATTTTAAAGCAATCTAAAATTTTAGTATGTAAGATTGATGACAAGAAAACAGGTGCATACTTTCCTTCCTCATAAATTTTGGATATGCCCTCACAACATGAATTATATGTGTAACCTTTCAGGTCCTCTGTGAAGTTCCTGAGTCCTATGAAGCTTACAGGAAGCAGCAACATCGTTGGCATTCTGGTCCTATGCAACTTTTCCGCTTGTGTCTGCCAGCAATTATAACCTCTAAGGTGCCTTTGATCCCATTTGTGCTTCCTGTAATATAAATTCCACACTGATTTAACTTTACTAGGGGTTTTCCATGTTTTCAATCTTGCAGATAGCATTATGGAAGAAAGCAAACTTAATATTCCTATTTTTTCTTTTGAGAAAACTCATCCTTCCTTTCTATTCCTTCACACTATTCTGCATAATTCTTCCTTTAACAATGTTTGTCCCCGAGGCTGAGCTTCCTATGTGGGTTATTTGCTATGTGCCTGTCTTGATGTCATTCCTCAACATTCTTCCTACCCCCAAATCCTTCCCTTTTATAGTTCCTTACCTTCTCTTTGAAAACACCATGTCAGTTACCAAATTCAATGCCATGGTTTCTGGTTTATTCCAGTTGGGTAGCTCTTATGAGTGGGTTGTCACCAAGAAGGCTGGTAGGTCATCAGAATCTGACTTGCTGGCTGCTGCTGAAAGGGCCTCGAAGACAATGAACCAACCACAGATATGCAGAGGAGCTTCGGAGACCGAGCTTGAACTGTTAAACCAATTGAAGGAACAAAAAGAAGCAGCTCCTAAACCCGTAAAGAAAGTGAACAAGATTTACAGGAAAGAGCTTGCTCTAGCTTTCCTCCTACTCACAGCTTCTGTCAGGAGCTTGTTATCAGCCCAGGGAGTCCACTTCTACTTCCTTCTCTTCCAAGGTGTGACCTTCCTTGTTGTTGGTCTTGATCTGATTGGAGAGCAAATAAGCTAAGCGTGAATGAAAGCAAGATAGAGTGTAATACATTTCCGCTCAGGTTCAGATAATCTATCAATAGCCTACTGGGATCGACCATGCAAATGATGGTGAAGGGTAACCTTCAATTCAATAAAATGGAAGTCATTTTTGACGTGATTTGAAAGCCTATAGGATTCTCTATTCAGAAATCACTCTCCATACTGTGGTCAAATTTCCTTTTATTTTTATTTTTTTCACATAGGATATTGGTCATTGTTAGTTTTCCTCAGGCATCGAATTGTTGGTGGTTGTTATAGGTAGGATATTAGGTTTCATTTTTACTTTTACAGTTGACTTGTATTCTTGCTTGGGTGTGATTTAGCAGCATTTAAGGTTCAAGGCCATATTTGCTCTTGTAAAGTCTAAAAGTTTGAGTGAGATCAAAGCATTACCTTGCCTGATGCTTCTGGTTTTCAGATTTTATCATTATAGTGTGTGACATGTAAAAGAATTACTATATGTACATTTTCACATATCCCTATCCTCATATTCCTTTTGTTCCCTGCTTGCAATCTGTTCCTCTGAATGTGCATGCATGTGCACATGTATGCCTGGATTTCTTATTTTAATAGGAGGTCAAAAGAAAGTGTCGGCAGCGAAAATGACAAAACAAGCTGAGCCTTTGTAGCTAATATCAGATGGCCAAGGTGATGTGGTTATGGTTCACACACGCATCACTTTTCAAATGATAGTGTCCAAAAGTTGGGGTGGGGGGGTGCAAGCGATCTTTCCTGGGCATATAGTGATTGTGATTATGGATTCTGTATATCGTGCTGTAGTATAGTGAGGACAAATTCACTACTTTCTCTGGTCCACGCCATTAAAATATTTGTCTCGAGAAGACAATCAGAAAAATCTTTTGATTTGACCACCCACTCCGTTTCATGGCCTTTCACTTTCATTTTCCGGCATCGCATCTGTAGCTGGCACTGTGCTGGGTTACTAGTGGGATTAGCTTGGTAATCCGTAGGCAAGTCCAAGTTTTTCTGCCTGTCCTAACATGTTTTGGATATGACCAAGTCCATTTTACTAGGTCTTGCATGGAGGATTATGGAAGTGTGGATGATATGTCATTGTTTTCCTCTTCAATTACAAGAGTCAAGTCTGTCTGCAATTGAAAGAGGCCAGGACCTCAAAACTGAACTCACTGTTCATTGGGCCTTTTATGAGTATGAAAATGCTTCTGTTTATGCACATATGTAGAAGATTCTACCCAGTCCTGCAGGAAGACTCTTGCGAGTCTCAACTCCAGCAAAGGCCATCCCCTTGAAATAAGATTATCCTGATAAATATTTATGGTGGAGCTCAAGTCCATTTCAGCAAGAAAATCCAAGGCAATAATGTGTTAATCTTTACCTAAGTGGCAATAACAAAACTCTACGTTAATCAAGACCTGCTACATGTATACCTATAGACTAATGGATATCATAGAAATGACATGCAACCTGCACCTTTTACATTCACTTGGCTTCCAGCTACATAAAAATCAATGCAGTCATCCCTGAGTGCTTAAGAACTTATGATGTGCATCATTTAAATTAATATCTCTTCGGGATTAATCTTTTGGCTTCCGTAAGAGCTTTTACCCATGGATAGTTTTGGCTGCTGGATGAGAACTGGGGTCGAACTAGTCATCGTCTGGTTCTGTTGAAAAATCTGGCTCTTCGGGTTTTTGCAACTTGGGCATGTCAACTTTCTTGACTTTCTGAGCTCCTCTTCTTGTGTTTGCAGCAAATCTTGAAGCCAGTATTGTGACACCAAGGTGCTGTTTTGCTTGAGAAGAAGTTGAAGATGCAAAACTTGGTTCAGCCTCCTCTTGTGTTGTTTCGTCATCAGCTGTTTGCCCATCAACAGAAAGTGAGAAGGATTCTGACATGCTCAAGCTCTTTGCCATCATTCTCTTCTTGTGCCGACGCCAAGCAGCCTGAATGAAACAGGTAGCCCATGTTCTCCAATGGTAAGAGTAGAAACGGAAGGTATGTTGTAGCTTCTTGCTATGGAGACGTCTAAATTGGTTTGCAACGAACTTGAGGTCTTCTGCTTGCAATGCAAATGCTTCCACTTCTTCTAGAGCTCTCACTGTCCTTGTGGAAGATGGTAAGTTGAGAGTAGATTTTGGGAGCAATGCCCAGGCAAGCAGCTCCTCACCGCAAAAGTCGCCAGGTCTCAAAATAATTGAATTGAAGAAACCAGTTCGTCCTCCATTTGTAGTTGAGCTCTCTAGCTTTCCCCTGATAATGAAAAGCATCTCTGTGACTGGATCACCTTCTCGAACTATATAGGTTCCTTGAGTACTCAAGGAGGACACTAAGCGCTCACATATTGCATCAAGTAGCTGACCATCCATCTGTGAGAAAAAAGGAACCTGCAAATAGGAAAAACATTAGCTAGAGCACGAAAGGAGCAGATAGATTTTAAAATGCTTGATGGCAACACTAGGGAGCTACTTACTCGTCTAACAAGGTCCAGGCATAGGTGGCGCTGGATGTCTCGACGAAGATCTGTAGGTAATGCACGCAAGATTGATTCTCCATCAACCCCTCTAGTTGCAAGCCACTTGTATTGAACAAACCGTCTGACACGTTCTCGTAGACTTTGAGGGAGTTGACGATGTCTCATCCACTCCTCTGTGTCTCGTCGCTTGAGCCTCCACTCCTCAAGCCTCACAGTGATAGATTGCAAGTATGTCTGTGCAAGAGAAAGCATGTCGAAAGAGCAATGCAAAGATTATTCTGGCCATCATTAAACATTATCTTGCTTTTATACTTCAGAGGAAATTCATCATAAAATTTCCAAGGAAAATAGTTTCTTGAGAATGAGGACATGTCTAAGCCTTCTTCAACTAAATAGATCTCCAATGTTTTTTTTTTATCTGAGAAACATTTCTATTATAAACACACAGTCCAACGGAGGCCAAAAGATAGGCAACGGGGTGCCTCAAGTGTCTACATTTACCTGCATATTTCCGATCAAATGAGCAAACAAAACCAGGCCCAAGATGGCAATGAGTATGGCAAATGCAGTTTCACCAATAAATGTGCTTGTTGACAAACTCTGGCCATAGGAACTGAAAAATGGAACAAACAGAAAAGATATGTAAGAAAGTCCCTACAAAAATGCACTTCAGTTATGAAAACAATATAGATGGAATCTATGTATCTGCAGATGTTAATTTGTAGCAATTGCATACCGAAGAAAGAAAATTTTCGCTTCAATATCATGCATCGATTCAAAGAGCCAATGAAAATGATAGAATGCAATCAGATGCTATCATTATCTTGAATGAGCATTTGTACCTCAAGTTCTGCAAGCCCCACCAAAGACAGTAGAAATACTTTTCAAGAAAATCAGAGGAAAGTACATTCTGCTTCAATGCATTTGCGAAGATGCCGTAATCGAAAAAGGTTTTGTTGGATGGATTACATCTTGAAAATAAAACAGTAGTGTTTTCCCATGACTTGCGATCAGCAAAGTTCAAAGTACTACAATCCAAGTAACGAGGCTTGCATGGTATAGGGTTCAATTCATGTTTGCAAGCAGATTTCCAGCATGTTGCATGGCGCTCAATCGACAACAAATACCAGGATGCCCCCAAGACCTACAGGATCAGAGGCGTAATCAGTATAAAGCACCACCAGATGACCAAAAACAACAACAGGAGCATTTCGAGAGAGAAGCAAGTAGCCTCAAAAGGCATTTACGCTCTGATTTAAGGAGTCATTACATACATGACTAGCCAACATGTATAGCAGGAGATTATATGCAGCCCCAGCCCAGGCAGTCTTTGTGACTACTCCAGTAGCTTTAATGATCTCAGAACTCAATGGAAAAATCAGATATAATCTGGGAATATACTGGAGCAGAACAATCAGTACTATGGCATTGTTGGTATGATCAGCATGAGAGCTTCTAATTGCTGGTATTATAAACCATATCACAATCTGCCAAAAAAAAGAACAATTTGATGCCATTTCCTCTTTAGCTTCAAAGGATAGACTTCAATAATGAAAAGATACTAAAAAAATCAAAGCAAGAAGAACTGTCATTTGCAAGTAATGGATGCTTTAAAAAAAATCAAACACCCTGCCATATGTATTGCTGCCATATCTAATCTCCATCTAAACCTTTTCCCTTCCTTTCCTTTATTTATTTTATTCTTGTTATTTTCTTGGTTCTTAGGTGACGAAGTTAGAGCTCAAACTCGAGAACTCATCGCCGTCTTTGCAGAGGTAAAAGCCACTGGGCGAAACACCAATTTGTAACAGCAGCTCAACCTCAAGAAGTGAAAGAGATGCCGGGAAAATTGAGGCAAAAGGGCAGCTGAAAATACAATAGCAACTCCAACCTCAACAACCAAATGAAAATTTCAAGTTCATTCTCACAAGTATCTGTGATTTCTAGGCAGAAGAGAAGAAAGAAATCACAGGCTAAGTTATACATTCTAATCAAATAAATAAAAGCAAATAACAAAGTTAGGATTGCAAGTACCTGAGGAAGAGGTAATGCTGCAATAAGATCTATGAAGAAATCTGATCTCAAATATCTCCTTGCAATCAACTCAGGATCCATAACAAGTTCACCTCTCCCAAAAATTCTTGAACTAGGTGAGACATAAGCTGTCCTAAACTTTATTACAATATGAACTATGTAAAATACATCAGCAAATGTTCTAAAACATGTCACAGTAATTCCTAAATTCTAATCAGTATCCATACAAGTTGACTGTCCATTGCTGATTACTGATGGAAGGTAAAAAAACAACGGATCAACAAAGAGTGCTGTTAAGCATGAGAAGAGGAAAACCCTGTTCCATTTCAAGATAACATCACTTCCTGGATCAAGAATCTTTTCTCTCCAATATGGTTCATTGTTATTCTCCGGAAATACCTTAAACCTTCCAAACTTAGGAACCTTGTCACTTGTGTTTCTGTCATTAATAATACCACCTTCAGTTTTGAAGAATGGAGCTGATGTCTTGTGAACAGGCAATGTCTTGTCCAGGTTTTGACCATCATTAAACCTGTGAATTTTGAGAACACCCTTCAATCAAATCATCAAAGAAAGCAGATGAGAGCCATAAAAGAGAGAATATGTAAGTTAAGAGAGTAACCTCACAAGCTTCTCTTTCTTGAACTCCATGATTGCAAGTGCTAATCATATGACATACTATGCATTCAGGAAAGGCAAAGAAAAGAGGATTCTGCATCGCAAAATATTCCCTGAATTTTCCATTTCTGAACTGAAAGCAAGTCTTTCGAGAAATGAAGGTTGAACTCCAAGCTGCAAGAGATGAAAGGAAATATTTTGCAGGAAGAGGAGAAGAGAGACTTTAATTGGTGAAATGGAAAAGTGGGTGTTCAATGTGGTTAGCTTCCATTAAAAGCCTGACAGAAAACTAACAGTAAAAGAAAAGAAACACAGCTTAGATACTCAGTTACTCTCTCTCTATTTCTTTTTCATGTTTTTTTAATGATCTAATAATATTTTCCAACCATCTTTCACGTATCAAAACTAATTTTTCTCTAATCACCTCTTAGATGTTCTCATACTGGAATCCTTAATCATTACATAGAGAGCATAGTTGCAAGACTCAACATGGGTTGAGAGTTGAGAATTGGTGAGGTTAGCTTGTGCGGATCCATAGGTAAATTAACTATTTTTTTTTTTTAATGAAAACAGCATTATTCTTGTTTTAAAATAATGTCGATTTAGATTGAAAAAAAGAAGAAAGAATCGGACTTAAAACTAAAACTCAATTCAGGCAAAGCTTTAAATCTGCAAATGATCATATTAACCTGTGGCGGCCGGATCAAGTATTATGAATATGGTGGAAAGAAAACCCACTTCCCATCCAAACCATGTATCCAAAAATTCAGTTATTTTATACGCTTTGTTTTTCAACTTGTAAGCAAGTGGACTTGAACTCTACAGACATAGCGGACGTGGAGGCATGACCAAATTACAAATAAAAAAAAAAATGTATGAACATTACCTGTATACCAGACACCAAGAACGCAATAATCTTTTTTATTGGCAGATTTCTCGGCCAAATATCTTCTATTTTATTAAAAAATTGTGTGGTTTAGGAGGTTTTCTCGGGTGTAGATTTGATTTCTGTACTCTTTTTTCTTTTTTCATGAGTGTTGTAACTTACAAGGAGAAATAACTAAGTATATCCCAATTTAAAGCTATGGTCATGAGTCAAGTAAATTGTTGTTTTAGAAGAATTGTATTCCAAATAATATTTTATAAAAAATATTTTCTTATTTAAAATTATTTTTCTATATTTTTAATTTTAATGTTAAAAATAATATTATTTCAAGACTTAAAAATATAAAAAGATATAATAAATTATATCTACCGTAATCAAGGCACCTCCTGAAAACGTGTGGAGCCATTGCCTCTTGACAAACTACAGCTTCCCAGTCTGCACCCCTTTGAATTTTCCTCCTTGGAGAGCCATAGATATCAAAATGTACACTTCTTTATGGATGCTAACCCAACCCTCTTCAAGCTGTGATTCATATTCTGCCACAATAGACTCTCTTTCTTTACTTTTTCCTTAATTTTGTTTTCCTTCTTGGTTGAAGACCAAGAATCATACCTGTTTTCTCTGTTGGAAAAAAACTGGCGCACCCCTTTGACGGGGCAAAGACTATAAATTTCAATCTTTATATTTTATTTTACATGAGTGCCAATAGCATAAACACTAAGATAAGCATATTTAATTGATGGTTTGATTGTATTTCTTCTGTCTAATTATTGTGCAGGGTTTGCAAATCCCAGTGGTATCAATTTCTTCCACTCATAAAGAGGAGACATTTAGTAGGCTAATTCATTGATCCGGCAATTTATTGATCTGTCAATCCGTGACTTGGTTGCATTTTAAAATAATATTATTCTTCTTTTAAAAAAATATTTTAAACTTGTAACCTTAACATGAACATTAGATCGGGTCATGGGTTAAGTTGTGTTTAATAAATTAGCCAACAAGTCTTGTGTACAAGAAATTACAAAAATAAAACATCATGAATTTTAAAAACAAGATTAGCCTTGATGAAGAAGAAAGAAAAAACTAGTTATTAAAACTAAAAAAAATAAAAAAAAAGTCTAATAAGTAGGGGCAGGATTTACAAGAAACCAAGTGCAAAAAAAACCAGCCAAGAAACATAGTATTAACCTGTTTTTTCTTGCCGGCCATGGAATCTGAAAACTAATGTAGAGTGTAGTTACTAGGATTATCAAATTAGCATCATGAACTGAAGATGTCGGAGGCCGGAGGCCGGCTACCATTTTTGAAGGTTAAACATTATCAACTGGGGACTAGGACATAACAGACCACAACATGTAGCTTTCACTAGTAAAGTTTAATCCTAATGCTTTATGCTAAAATTTATATTTTCATTATTACTTTCCGGTGGAATTATCATATTTATTTACTAGAAACTGAGCCTGCACTTTTCAATTCAATCAAATCAATTCAATTTAAAATCATACAAATTTAACCAATAAAACTCGCTTATTGGTGAAAGAGTGAGATAAAAGCTCACTTTAAAAGATAGATTCAACTACAAAAACAAACACTATCTGAATTTCACTTTATGTAACATGCAAGAACTCAATTTTCCCCATTCATGGAGGTCAACATCTTAGATTATGAATCCTGTTTCAACAAACACTTACGCTAAGACAGCTATGTGTACTTCGAGGATTTACTTGATTTTCTAAAAGATATGGATCTTGAGTTTCTCGTCATCAAAGAATAGGAAATCAAATCAACTTGAACCGTTTTAAGTGCCGTTTATATATATGAACCACGCACTCATGAAAATATTATATTCGTTCTGGAAAAAGCATTTAATAGAATTTATTCTTCTAAATGCATCAGACGGTTATAAAAAATGCATTCTTAAAATTATTTTAATAAAAAAACTTAGTTTCAATTAACGTTAAAACTGGGGAATATTATTACGTTCAGCTCGTTGGCACACCAGATTTTGTGGTAATCCTGAGGCAATAATATTATTTTTAGTATGAAAATTTCGAATTTCGGGGATAGATACGAAGCCCAGAGACGCGACCTTGATGAATTGGGACACACAAACAAAGCACATGCGGCCAATCAAGGCTAAAAGAGTGCCAAATTTATGCTCAGAGGGTCCTACATTAGCGATCTCTGCGGTGACTGGAACGTGCTTCTCGTTTTGCTGAGTTTGTGGAAGGTGGGCTGCTTGATGCATCATGCACCCATGTCAGGTCTCTCATCTCATCACCCAGAAAAGACATCAAGAACAGTTAAACCATGAATTCAATTTCTATTTTAGCATACCCTCTTGACTTGAATGTAGATAGATTCGAATTCGATGAGAAATCACGATGTTTTTTCCTGACTATTGTAGTTCGAGCTCGTAAGAAATCTAAACAAGAAAAGACTTTGTTCCGATGTAATTTATCGTTTTCGTCGTAAGAAATAGACAGGAGGCTGCTGAGTTTTTTGAAATCTGCAGTGAAAAGCACCTATTTGTTTGATATTTTTTAGCGCTAGTGTTGGGGTTGATCTGTTGCTTTTTGACGCAGGTTGAGTGGTAGTGATTGGCTCAGGAAAATGCAGTGATTTTATCACCATGGTTTGGAGTTTACTTTGAAGTTGACTCTGCTGTTTCATGGAAGTCATGGACTCTGACGAGGAGCCCAACAGGCATCCTGTACTCAACTTCGATTGAAAGTGCATGGAAACAATCGCTCGATACAGAGTTCACATTATTGAAATAGAAGGCAATGCTCCTCTCCAGGCTCGAATCCCGGATTTATAATTGGCAAAACAAGAGCAGTGTAATGAGAACCTTTAGAAAAGAGAAATGCAAATTATTTGGTAACTTTCTCCTTAAATACCTATGTTAGATTAAGTTGGGTTTGAACCAAACTTTAAGCTTAGATTTGATGGATCAAGAATATAAATAGTACAATCACCATTTAAGTTAACTCTCCTCATAAAAAAAAAAAAAAAAACAAGTTAATACAAAAATTAATTGTATTGATGGCTAAAATCAATAACAATAATAATTTTATTTATTTATTGCTAGAATCCAATGATTTCTCTATCTCCACTACTCCTAAACCATGAATTAAAATACAACAAAAATAAATTTATATATCGAAATTAAATTGAAAATATATGGAAGGAAAAAATAGATATAATTTATACAGTTTAATGACAATAAAACTTTTTGTTTGAATTTTAAAGCCATTACTGATCACCCATCTACAGCTTCTTTTCCACTTTGATCATTTCTTCTAATTGTATCCATGCTCAATAAATTTGATTTAGTTAATTTTTAACTTGGTCCAAAAAAATACAATCATGACAAAAATATTTGAGGATCAAATTAAAAAAAAATAATAATAAATCCACAATAAAATATAAATAGATAAATAATGACATGTACATTGTTGTTACCACACCATTTAATGTTTTCCGTAATATTAAAAAAAAAAAACAAATACAAGAAGAAAAACATATTTAGTTACAATGACAAAAAATGATATTAATGTTCCAAAATAGTAAAAAAGACAATCAGAAAAAGAACCAGATATATATATACATACATACATATATATATATATATATAAACACTTCATTAACATCCAATAAAAATTATTTAAGAAAAAATTATTAGCGACTTGTTATGTGTCCTACTCTCTCTCTCTCTCTCTCTCTCTATATATATATATATATATATACATTTTTTCACGTGGTTTTTAGAAAATAACGTGTTCGTGACATTTCATATGATCACAACCTTAGGAGTTCCGTTGTAACAGTAAAATTAAATGATACAGCACAAGCTACATGACAATAAAAAATGGAATAAAGTAATCATCAATCATTCACAAGATATATTTAAACAGACAAACCATTCAACAGAACCACTTCAGCCATATGAAAATACGGGACTATACAACCGATAAGAAATTGAACGAAGCAACTGTCCCAGGAAACTCCATTGAGGAATGGCACTGCTCATCATTGCACTTTTAGGACAAGTGTCAAGCGGATTAAGGATTAGGTTTCCAGGCGTGGAAACATGGACTACTACTGAAAAGAAAATAAATCCAGGCCTCATCCAGGCCTCGATGAGGGTTTAAGATCTTCCTATGCAACAGCAACAGATGAAGAAATGGATCATTCTCGAGGCCATCAATAATGTTAGAAATCCTCCAGCTGAGATTTTTCAAAAAGATATGTTGCAGCTTAATAATCCAAACAGAGACAGGCAACGTACACAATAGTCGAGTTACCTCTCTGAGCTTGTTGGGAGAAGCGGTCAGTACTCACAAGGCAAAGTTCATTGCTATGAGCTTGTATAACCTGGCATCTTAACAGTGCTCTTCCAGCAGCTCAAAAAGACATCCGCTTTGTAAAAGACCAGATGGGCAGGAGATTAACAGGCCAAAACTCATACTATAGGAGAAGGGGTAGAAATATCGAGAAGAGAGAAAATAAGGATGGACCAATGCAAGCAAGGGAAAACAGCAGCTTCTTATAATGTCAGAAATTTTGAAACTTAAGCAACAGCCAACCCAATCAAGGAAGAAAAAAACATTTCATTCCTGTTCCATTTGAAAGCTGATGAAATGAAAGAATAAAAACAGAAGGATGACAAAAGTTGTTTAAAAAAATTTTCCTGCACCAGAAACAATTAGACCAACCAATTCATTTTTCTTCAGGTTAGTTCATTTGTCCAATATAGTAGCATACAAGAAGAAAAACCATTTACGCATCAACTGAAAGATAAGAGAAAGTACCTTGTGTGACCGTGAGTACCCAAAACTCAACCAATTTTGAAATTTTAATTTTTAAGAATAGGGCAACCACACGAGATTCTAAGAAAACCCCAACTTCTGTGGAACAGATATAGGTACCTGCCAGAAGTTTTTGAAGCAGCTCTATCCTTCTAAGCTAACTAAATGAGATGCCATTAGAGTTTGAGGAAGGAGCATCACAGCTGGAGTGCAATCAAACAGAAGCACGTAGGCATTCAGTTTAGCAGGGAGCCCAAACATTCATTACTGAAGATTTGAAGCAGCTGTCTATCCTTCTAAGTTTACTAAAACAAATGCCACTAGAGTTTGTGGGAGGCGCATCACAGCCGAGGTGCAATCAAACAGAAGAATGTAGACATGCAGTTTAGCAGGGATCCCCAAACATTCAAAATAGAAGACCCCAATGCAGGGCAGCCAACAATGAAACCTCAAGTGTAGAGAAGCACAAAACCAATGAAGCAGACCCAGAAGAGACCTCAACACAAAAAAGAAAAGCATAAAGTTTTAGCACCACTCAGAAGCAACCTGTCTCAATAAATTCATAATAACTACCTACAGAGCCTTCTGCTAGAAAAGCCTACAACTATCCTGCATAGCTTAAAGAAAAATAACAAACATAGTAATAAGTATGAAGAAACTTAACCAAATCCACGAGGCTGAGGGCGTTGCCCGTTTAAAACATAGTGGTACTGAAGTCCAAACATAATAAACACACTCTAATTGCAGTATTTTCCAAGCAAAGCCAAGTCACCTAGGCTGCAACTCTTAACTCCTGCTTCGGCGACGATCCCTGGTGCCATTTCTGTCCAAAACACAGAAACACCAACCATTAATAAATCTACAGAGATAAGCAACAGGGTTAAGGCCAAGGTCCTAACAATATAAACTGGCAATAATAGTTAAAAATTCACCCATTGGCATATGGGAGCTCTTCACGTCCACGGTACTGTGGTGACCTGCTATAGCTGCGCCCACGAGGTGATAGACTGCGGCGCTTGGGGGATCGCCCTTGAGGGCTGTGGCTCCTGCTCCTGGGTAATTTGTCCAAAGAAGAATTTAAAAAGCACCAAATATAAGTCCACTTTATGAAAAGAAAAGGAATTTACAAACACACACCATGCACATATAACATACATGCATCATAGATACATATACATTGAAGGCACTATAAGTTTCAAGAATTCACCTTCGGCCATAGCTTGGGCTCCTGCGATATCTAGGGCTGCGGCTACGACGTCTTCCTGCACCTCCTGAACCAACACGCAAGCGACACTCACGAGCGAAATGACCAGCCTCACCACACTCATAACACTTCAAGTCAGAACCACCAGAACGACCACGACCCCCTCCTCGTCCACCGCCGCCACCACCTCCTCCTCCTCTAGAGTTGTGAGAAAGCTCAACTCTCCAGCCATTTTTTCCTGCTCCAGAAATAATTGATTAACAACTAAAATGAATCAACAGAAAAATAAATAAAACTGCTTGTAAAATAACATCTGTGCAGCAAGTATCAAGATTTATCAGTGCATATAAAGAAGAATTAAGCCTATCAATTATTACCCGCAACACTTTAAAAAATATATATATATATATATATATATATATTGTTTTTGAAATAGTGTAAGGCAATTGAAACAATTAAATCAAGGCATCATAAAAAGAAGTTTGCAAAATTTGATGATAATTAAACAGAAAAGAATTTTAAATTTCTAACTAAGCAACAAAACCATTATGTTTGAAAATGATAATGCATAAATTTCGATATAAATTGAGCCAAGATCATGGGCTCTTATCTTCTTGACAAAAAAATCAGGTGATGAAACCAGCTATCGTAAAGTCATAGCTTCTCAACACCTCGAATTCCATGACATAAAGCATGCAATTAACACCTACCAATCATCCATCTATTTATTATCAAGGGGGAGAGAGATGAGACAAGTAAGATTGACACACAACGTCGGCATTAGACCAAGCCATACAGTTAAATAACAATAAGTTCAAGCAATAAACTTACAATCAGAAAACTAAACTCCAGTAAACAAAAAAGGCGTACCATCCAACTCATGAATAGCATCCTGAGCATCCCTTTTATCATCGAAATCAATAAAAGCATAACCTGGCGGCCTCCTTGCAACCCACACACTACACACAACCCATTAACCAAATCATCATCAACACAATAACACATACTCAAGATTCCATAAAACACTAAAAAATTTACGAAATCAACCTTCTTATAACACCGAATCGTCGAAACTCATCTTCAAGCTCACGTTCAGAGACTCTTGGGTCCAAGTTACCGACATAAACCCGAGACATTATTTCTTTGACTAATTATATCTGTCAAAATAAACAAACCCGTTTCAAAAAATCTAATCTTTTTCTGTCTTTAAGCCTCGAACAGCAAAAAAAAACACTTGGAACACTTTCAAGAATCTAGAACAGCAAAAAAAAAAAAAATGTTGAATGCAAAATTCTTGAAAAACAGTAAAAGAGAGACTTCATGTGCTGTAGATTTAAGATATTTTCGTTAAAGATGACACAAATATGAAAGAGGAGGAGAGAGATCTGGGACCGAACCGGTAGAACTTTGTAGAGAGAAACCCTAGTCGCTCTGTTTTTTCCCCTTCAGTGTTTTTCGGATATTTTAAGGGCTTCGAAAGATATTATTATAGAGAGTGGCAAGTTAGTGAATTTAAAAGGTCCTTCAGGTTTGGAAAGTTTATAGGTTAGTCCCTAAGGTTAGGAATTTTATGTTTGAGGATGACTTTGCACTTTGGGCCTGAAATTAGGAAAAGTGAGGATGGGCTAATTTTAGATTTTAGAATTTATGCCTGGTTTTATAGAAGCAGCATGCTTTCTGGTGAGCTGGATTTAAGAAAAGTCAATAATTCATATTACAGTTATTAAAAGTTGGGCTTATTATTTTTGGTTGATTTAATTTTTAAAAAAATTAAAAGTCAATAAATCTTTTGTTGGGCTTCAAGAATCAATTTAATATTTTAATCGAGTCATGTAAGCTAAATTCTTCTTTATACATTAACATTTTTTTAGTACTTTTTATATATTAATGGTAAAAATAGAAAAAAATCTGGAATAAAATTATTTTAATATATTTTTAAATAAAAAATACTTTTAAAAAAAAATCTTATATAACAATACGAAATGCACATATTTAATAGTATAGCGCATTGCTATATTATATTAAATCATTATTTTTAATTTGAAGTTCTCAGGAAGATTTTATTTTATTTTTTGCAAGAAAATATCTCTTACTAATTTATGTCATAGAATATTTTTCTCTCATGATTAAACATTCAAATTTATAGAAAAATTATATGATAATGTGCAGACACGGTTTATATATCCATTGAATTTAGTACCTAACTTCTTCATGCCCAAACCCTGCAAAACACTTGCATCTTTATTTTATTTTTGGGTTTCAGACAGTATTATATATATTCTCTTATTTGTGCAAATGTTTTAAGAAAAATACTAGATTTTTTGGCAAGTGAGATTTTAAATAATTTACAAAATGAGAGAAACAAATAGCTGTTTTATAGATATGTTTTCATGTATTATATAAATTTTGTAATTAAGAAATAAAAAGATATTATTTATATTTTATAAATTAAATTTAAAAATGTATGAATTGATAAATAAAAAATTAAAGTTAATTAAATATCAAAAGCGGGAAGCTGATTTTTCTAGTAAAAAAATTGATAGATACACATGAAATGTTTTGCAAGTTGTTATTTTATTTCATTTATTTTAGGGGTTGATTATTGTTACTAAATACAAAAGATTTTAATTTTTTAAATGAGTTGTACAAATTCATCTAATTTATATAAAATTAAAAATTAAAAATAAATTATACTAATTTCATCAAAGTATTAAACTAAAAAAATATTTTTTAAAAGAAATAAATAGTTAAAAATAAAGTTAAGATAAACATTTTTTTTAAATGAGGGCATCAATCCATATTTAAATATAAAAAAATAATTTAAAGAAAAGAAAACCGCAAAAAAAAGCTAGGCAATGATAGGTGTGGTAGGAGCCTCACTTGTCATCATCAGCCCGGCAATCCTTTTTTTTATTTTTATTTTTTATTTTGAAAGAGCCCGCTCCAATTTTTTTTTAGATAAGCAACAGGTTGCTGGCAGCATAATATTCAAGTTTTTTTTTAATTAGAAATTTATTATAAACTTATTTTGATAAAAAAAAAAAAACCACACTTATATATAGCCTCTAATCATCAAATATATATATATATATATATATCTTAATTTATTATTTTAGCGTGATTATAGTAATGTTTCAAAACAGGTACAATCCATGTTTCATGAAATTTTATATTTTTGTATAAATTTAATTTTGTTTTTATATTTTCATATCATTTTATCACTGATATAAAAAATAAAGGTCTGTGCCATAGCCCATTCAAATCATTATAAAAAATATTCGCACGTGTGTTTGTATATTATCTTAGGACAGTAAATAAATATAAATTTACTGGCAAAAGGTTCATGATCACTTGAAATGGTTTATTATAATGTCCTCATCGTTTATGAAGTAACAAAATGAAATAACTTCTTACGGTATGGTTGCAAGTGGTCATTTGTAATTTCCATTCTTGTGAGATGATTAGTTATATTACAAGAGAAATTAAATAAACTCTTACGTCATAATAGGTAAAAATATATTTCAAAGTTTTTAAAGACATCATTAGAACAAAAAAAAAAATGAGGGTTTTTTTGTTTACATATATTCATTACACTATGGAGGTAGAAACAATAATTGGATTGACTATCAAGAGTAACACAATTTTTTCAAGGTATAGTAAAATAATTAAATTATTTTTAAAATTAAAATATATTTAATTGGTATCCAAGAGATTTCTTTTAATTTTTTAAAATATAGTAAAATAATTAAATTATCTTTAAAAACAAAATCTCTTTAATTGACATCAAGACTTTTTATCATAATCAAATTGATTAAGAAAAAATATGATATTTTAATAAATATAAAATATTATTTATAAATCAAAATTATATAGCACGCACGCAACAACACATCAATTGTTTTTACGTGTTCGGACAGCATGCGCAATATATTTTGATGCTAAAGTCAAATTTCTTTGTTCTTCTTTTTTTTTGCTTCTTTTCTCTTTTTTCTTTGAGTTTTGCGTCTTGCATTTTAAATTCTTAAACAACCCTTTAATTTATTTTTTCTTCAAATTAATTCTTATTTTTTTATTATTTATTTTATTTAAAATAATTCATATAACTAGAGTTTTTTCTCATTTCATCCTTTAATTTTTTCATCTACCAGATTTGATCTTTATTCTTTCTATTGTTATTTATTTTATTTGAAATAATTTTAAAATTGATTTTTATTTTACAATTCATCGTTCATCAGCTTTTTTATATTTGATTTGATCCTTATTTTTTTATTGTTATTTTTTTTACTTTGATAAATTTTTTAAATTGATATTTTTTTATTTCATCTGTCAATATTAAATTGATTGAAAATTGAGTTTCTTTATTTACCTAAGTTTAAGATTTCATAGGTTATGATTTTAAAAGATCAACTCAAGTTTAGGAGATTTGTTTGGGTTTTTTTTTTTTTTAACTCATGTTTTTTTAGTTTCATCCTTCAATATTTTTTATATAATTTTTCATTAATTCTAAAAATGACTTAGGTTATCTTTGATCCTTTTATTTATTATTATTTGTTAAATTTAGTTATTTTATTATATTATTAAATTAAATAAATTTATTGAATTTAGTTTAGTTAAGTTAATGATCCAAATATTGAATTTTTCTTCCTTCTTTAAAAACAATATCATATCATTTAAACATTATTTTTTTATATTAGAAAAACTTTGATGTTACTCAAGCCACCAATCTAATAGCAGTAAAGTTATAAAACCTTACTGGATACATAATTTGATCCAACACCCAATTTAGAAATTATTTAGGTTGATTTGAGTTAATTAAAATGATATTATTTTTATTTTTTAAATTAAATAATATTATTTTAAAAAATTAAAATCAAAACAAGTTTTGATTCTGTCGAAGAAATTGTGAGTTGATTTGTTGGACTTCATCAGGTCACCTTCCATCCATTTATTTTGAAATCCAACCACAAGTCTTGGGTTTTGTTGCTTGGATTATATATATATATATATATAAAGAAATTAACATATATGTGCTACTTTGACCAAAGCTGCTTCCCATTCAATTTGACAACGACCTAATAAAATCAGGTGCACATAAACCATAAATAATTTGTTATTTGCTTGCCACAAACTCATGGAGAATGAAAGTGAAATAAAGGAAATAACAAAGGAAGCCAACAAGCAAATTTCTGCCTCCCTTAATTAGCATATGCTCTACTAATTAACATCGACGAAGTTGGTCGATAAGCTTGCTTAGGGTATCATAAGACGACCCACCTTTCTGCACCGCCCTCCTAGCCACCCGGCCAAGGGCTTCCGCCCTCTCTCTTGCATTCCTTCCCTTCTGTCCTCCCATTAATTCCTTCACACCTTCACTTACTGCTTGCCTTGAAACAAGAACTTGATAGCCTTGATTTTGCACCTTCTTGACACTAGTCCCGGCTCCAAGTCCATCCACTATAAGCTTTGCATTCAAAGATTGTTCAGCCATCATGGGCCAAGCCAGAATCGGCACACCAGCTGCTACACTCTCTAGCACCGAATTCCAACCACAATGACTCAAGAACCCACCTGTTGCACGATGAGATAGTATTTGGCGTTGATCAACCCATTCTTTTACAATCAAACCTCTACCTTTTATTTTCTCTTCCACGCCACGAGGTAAAGACCATGACTTTGAACGTACAACCCATAAGAATGGGAAGCCTGACTCCTCCAAGCCAAAGGCTACCTCATCAAGCTGAGAATCTGATACAGCAGCTTGAGTACCAAATGAAACGTAGATCACAGAATCTGGTGTGATTTGCTCATCAAGCCATTGTGTTGACATGGAGGAAATTTGACTTTGGTTAATGGATTTCTCAAGATCCTCCATGTCGTCATACAAAAATAAAGGGCCTAGACACCAAGCCTTAGCCCCATTCATGTAAAAAGACTCAAAAGATGGGATATGGTTCTCTTCTAACTCTTTAAAGCTATTAACAATGATTCCCCAACTCTTTGCATCATCCTCACCCACCTCTCCAATGAATTTAGACATGGGATCATTATGGTTCGATGAGTTCACGGTTTCTGCAGGCAAGTCTGCTTTGGTCAAAGTGAAGGGAAGTCTCATACCAGGCAGGTCAATAGGATCAAACATAGACAATGAATCTATTTGTGGTGCATGTACCCAAGATGATTTGCTAATGGCCATTGATAGAACACCCATGCCATGAAAGGCTAACCTAGGGACACCTAATTCTTGACATGAAGCAAGTGACCAGCCTAGAAAGAAATCAGAAATAACACATAAAGGAGGGGTGTTGGATTTTATCATGGTTTCAAGTACCTGTTCAAAGGGCTCCCGTAGTTCTTTGGCGGCTTGAAGAAAAGGAAGGAGAAATTCCATTGAAGGAAGTTGAGATGTGTTCTCACAACCTTTTGGGAGGCCATCAATGGTGGGGAATGGGATTTCATGGAGATTGATATCAGGGTGATTAGTAACATACTTGGCTATTGAGTCAGCATTTGACGGGGTGGTGATGATGGTCACTTTGATTTGTTGATGTGAAAGAGCTTTTGATAGGTCGAGTAATGGAAGAGTATGACCTTGAGCCATGAATGGAAAGATAACAACATGGGATGACGAAGGAGAAGACATGGTAGGACTCTTGTTCTTGCTTTGTCAATTCGTGCATCGCCCTCGTTGATGCAAACTATGTGTGCTTATATATACAGGAGAATTTTTTTTTAATATATATATATATATATTGAATTCAAATTAGTATTTAATTTATCTTGAGTAATTAAGTCATAATTATATTGGTTAGTTATTATTTATTTTCATGACCGTTACTAGTCCCTACGCCCTATGTGATAGATATTAACCATTAATTATAAGTTTATAATCAAATTTAATTATTTTCTCATATTTAATGATCAGAGCATCTTTCATCTATTAGTAAAAGAGACCGGGATTTTCTCCTTATATATATATATATATACACACATACATATATATATATATATGTATGTATGTATGTATATATATGTAAAATCCTAGCCTTAAATGGAGAAAGATTTCGTATTGATAAAGATATCATTCAAATGGAGTTTCTATAAATTAATCTCATGAGAGCTGTCATTTTATTATTAATTTTTATATAAAACTTTTCCATCTTGTATAAGAGAAAATCATTTGATTTTTTAATTTCGTTGAAAGTTTAAGGGTGTTGAATTTATTTATAAAATAAATAAATTAAGATTGCTTTAATTAATAAGGAGAGAGAGTGTTGGGTAAAATCTCGTTAATTTGGTATGGCAAATATATACATTTCCTTTAATTTCAATACTTTAAAATGAAATATAATTACAGAACAGTCGTAATCTATTATTTGAATTCAAAGATTAAGAATTGACCAATGTAATAAATCATGTTTCAAGAAATATGAGAGGATCTCAATCATATTAAAAAATAAAAAACCGCTTTTAATGATTCATTATCTTGGTAAACAATGCATATTAGCTAGTATCTATTTAAAGCCATTTAATTAAGATTAAATCAACTAAAATGAACTTTTCTATTTTTAAAACGTTACTCTAAGGATTCACACTTTTTAATTTTTAATTTTTTTTATGTTACTAAAACAGTACTTCAATATATTAATGTTTGTATTTCTTCTCTTATCTAAAAATTAATTTTAATTATTTTTTGTTTAAAATTGATACTTAATTTTGCTACAAGTCAAAATCATCGAAAGACCATAAATATTATAAATATGAAAAGAATTTCAAAATATATAATTTTATTTCTTTTTCACTTACTAAAAAATTATTATAACCCTTTATATAGAATAAACTAGAAAATTTTAATAATATTAAATAAAAAAATAAACTAGAAAGATTATTCTCTTCAAATAGAAAATAACATTATAATCTTTGAACTCTAATATCAATACTTTATACAAGTAAAAGTGAAGGATAAAATGTTTATTATAAGTCAAAATTTTTAAAAACCGGGAACATTTTATATATGGAAAAAATTTTAAAGTACTTAATTTTATTTTTAATATCTTTAATTTTCAAAAAAAAACTATTCCACCCCTTATATAGGAAAACTATAAAATCCTAATAATAGTAAATATAAAAAAACAACTACGAAGATTATTCTTTTAAAATATAAATAAATTACAAAAAATATATTTTTCAGGACTGGTTTACTCTTAAAAATGATGACTTTTCTTGTTTATTTTTCAATAGTTTTTATATGCACACGATCAATGAGAATAAAACATTAATTTTACTAGTTGATTTTTAGTTTTTAGGTTTTTTTTTTTGCAGTTTATAATTAATTAAAATAGAAGGTGGTAATAATCTCTTCATCTTTTATCACAACTTCATCATTAACTTTGAATTAAACGTGTTATTTATTGATTGGTCAATGGGACATTCAATATTTATTGGTCATGGCCACAACCTGCATTAATTACTACTAAAAACAAAATAAGGGTCTTGTGAATATAAGCTAAGAATTATTTTTTTCTGCTTCATCAATTAATCTTGCTGTATAATATGTTTGGATTTATAGTCAAGTGTAAAGACTAGGTTGAACAAGGTGAATTGGATGATGAATTTGAGGAACACAGGCTGACTTTCAGTGAACAACAATCTCCTAGTTAATTTTGTAATTGGTTTACACTAATTCATCTCGCTAATTGTCTGGATCATTAACTTTTATCTCTTACATTAATTAAAGCATGTATAAATTCCACGTCATTAATTAGTAATTTCTAGTCTTAGGTAAATTTATTATTAATAATTTTTTTTTAAATTAATATGAATGTACGAATTAACTTGCACATAGTATGATTAATTTTACAGGTCTTAAAATTGATGACCATGTAAATCTTTAATGGTTATCATATGAATAATTAAAAATTTAAATTTAAAATTATAAAAAAAATAAATCCCTTACTTTTAAATTTTTATCACTTAACCATTATCTATCTAGATGGTTGAATATTGATAACTTTTTTTTTTTTTAGATTAACGTGGGTGTCCGGGCCAGCTGGCGGGCACCACGATTAACCCCACGGACCCTGAAGTTAACAACCATGTAAGCCTCCAGTGGCCATCATATGAGCAACCAAGGACTCGAATCTGAGACCACAGAGGGAGCAAACCCCTTGATCCCAAATCCTTACCACTTGGCCACCACCTAAATGATTAAATATTGATAACTTTAATAATACAAGTAAATGGTTACAAATTTAGCAGGGTCTTACAGGACATTAACCTTGATGATCTCGCACATTAACATAGTAATTGGGTTTAATTCGTCATACGATGTAAAAGTTGTAAAATGCGAAGACAAGCTTGACCAGCAAGATGATGGCACAAGAGGAACATCGAGTGTTCTGTGTTAGAGACAAGGATGAAGCACGCATGACGAAACTGAGGAACATCGATCATGGTAACATGCAATGAACAAGATAAAAGAATCATTTTTCTTTTTTGGTATCATTTTTTTATTAAAATATTTCTTCAATTACTCAAGCATGTATAATTGTTTCGTTTTTTGAAAAGCTTTTTTTTTTTTAATTTACATCACCAAGCAGGGACGGAATGAGGAATTTAAGATTGAAGGAGGTGAATACGAAAATAACTGATATTTTCAAAGTGCAGAACACGTAAAATTGAAGAGAATAATATTAGAGAATGTATTTTTTTTTTTTAATGTAAGATTTTCACCATCCAACGTAATTCCACCCACAAAATAGAGAAACGTATGATTTTAATTATTTCAAAATTTTTGTTTTGTTTTGTTTATTGATGAATTGAAAGTCTTTTAGCTAAGTTTACTGAATAGAGATTTCTTCTTCTTCATTGTTTTATTTAGATTTAATAATATACTTGTTATTCATACAAAATTCTCTTTTTATTGTCAAAAATTTTTATTTGAAACATGGTTAATTCATTAATTTGATGTCAAATTAAAAGTAGAATTCACTCAGTCTTAGAGTTAATATTTTATTAAAATTTATTCTTCAACATAAATTTTTTATAAATATACATACCAAGAATCTTTCAAATTTTATATTCATAATCTTTATATTCTTAATATTTTTAACATATATAAAACATTAATATGATCAAGATCATTTATAGATAAATAAAAAATTAATTTTAAAGAATTTTTGGTTTGCATGCTTTGAAAAAACACAAATCCTTCTAAAAATACTATCTCACATGGAAAAAAAAAACAAGTTTTTCTAGTTATTTATAAAATAGGAATGTGAGAGGTTAAAATTAAACTCAAATTTTAGATGGAAAATGATTTCAAGAGAATGAATCTTTAATCAACTACACATTATTGAGTTTAGTTAGGTTGGTGTTTTTTTTAATATAAAATAATTATATAGTTATAAAATATTATTGTTTTGTCAACCTATTTCAGGTTGGGGTTGAATTTATAATTCTTTAAGCTATAAAGAATTATTTTTGTTAATCTATTTTTTTATATAGCCCATAAAAAAAAGAATTTAATCAGTTTTTCTTAGAATTGTTTTTTCAAATTAAAAACATCAAATTTAAAGTCAAAATTGGCATGCTTAATATCACACTTGGACATTATGGCAACTAATTAAAAAATTTCAATGGAAAAATGATAGATATTTGACATTTTGTTCTTTGATAAAAAAAATATTTTGTTTAATAAGTCATCACTTGGTATTATGGTCACTAGATACTCTAACTGTTCAATATAGATTATATGGTACGAAATTGGTTACGTAAAAAAAATATATATATCACTTCTTAAGCATCTTAACTGAGGTAGGCTAAATTATTGATTTTGTTTTAAATTGCTAAGAATTTATTAGTATACGCTATGATGGTCTGCCTACAATATTCTCGACTTTGGCATCAGTGAATGTTCAACTATGGCATTAATGAATAAACAAGTAACATAAATTTAAATCAATACATACATATTATTTTCCTTTTTTTAAGAGAAAACAATATATCTTATATTAAATTTGTATTTCACAGTAAAAATTTATAGGTCAATTATATAATGAAATACATTAAAAAAGAAGAAGTAGGGGACCTAAAAAATAAATTTAAAAAGGTCAACAAATATTTTTGAAATTTTTGGATATCATAAAGGGACTTGTGGACTTGTTTGGATAAATATCAAAACAAAAAGAAAAAAAATAAAGAGGATTGATATAAGGATGTGTTTTTCCAAACACACCTTCGACCCAAAACAGATAGGGCCAAATAAGCTAACCCCAGCCCGAATCAATCTTAATTATTTTTTATTTTTTTTATTTTAGGTTGGGTTTAACCTCGTTAGTCCAGTCTAGTCATTAATCCAAGTCAGTAACCTAGCCAAGTAGTAGCATGTGTTAAACAAATAAATTAAAATACATTATTATAGTAGCAAGTGAATTCTAATTCACATCTACTATAACAAGTGAATTCTAATGCAAAGCAAATGAATAGTGCTGAATGAATTAAGCTACAAATTCAAGTAGAGAAGAAAAAAGGCTTCCCTGGTCTGCTGGAGCTCCTCTGTTTCTTTTGATCTTTCTTTTTGATCTTTTTATTTTATTTTATTTTTATTTATTATCCTCCCCTGTTACTATTTTGAGTTTGGAAAAGCCCCCTTTTGTTTTTGTTCGTGGTCTTCTTTGCCCCCCCAGTCCAATATGTTCTCCCTATTCGTTCTCTCTATTTCATTCTCTGCCAAACCTATTGTTCTGGGTCTGTTTCTTATCAGCTCTTCTCTGTTTCGTTCTTCTCCCCTCCGCTATATTTTTATATTCATAACATGTTAAAAGCTTGATATAAAGTCCGCGTAATGCCAAATTTCTTTTTTATCTGGTTTTTAAAAGTTGAATAAATCTCTTGAAATTTAAGTTGAAAATTGAAAATTGATTATGCTGCTGTCATAATTTTGTTGCAATACCAACTCAGCGATAATTTAGACTTTAATTCTGACTTGATTTTTTACAATATCCGACTATCCCAACTATATTTTTTCATTCATGATATGTTAAAGGTTTGAACTAGAGTCCTCGTAATGCCATTTTTTTTTATCTAGTCTTGAAAGTTGGATAAATCTTTCAAAATTTATGTTGAAAATTGATTTTATTGCTGTCAAAATTCTATTTTAATACCAACTTTGTTGCAATTTACACTATAATTCTGACTTGTTTTCTTGTAATATCCGACTATCTCAGTTATATTTTTTTATTCATGACATGTTAAAGGCTTAATCTGCACTTTTTTTAGGTCTTAAAATCCACTATTTTTATGTCAGACTTTTAGCCGTATAGAGATGCTCAACGCCATTAATTTCCAAATTAGAATAGAAGATCCATTTCAATTAACCAAATTGCGTTCGGATTTTGTTCTTTAAAATGATTTTATCTGATTTGGAGTCCTTCATGAAAGTTTTCATCCTGAATTTGTAGATGAATTTGGGTTTTTGAATTACCTAATTTCGATATCAGAAGCATAATATATTCTTATTTGAATATATAGTGTGAAAGTAGAAAATCTTGCTGCAAGAAGATTCTGATCCGAGTTTGCAAGTTTGATTTGAAATCCAAATGAGATTGGATTTTTTTTTTTCTATAATACCTCCCCGAAAGGCTTAACAAGTGTACTTTGATTTAGATTAAGCTCGCATTCTTGTTCTAAAACTCTAACTTGGCAAAAATTCTCTCAGAAGAAACTAGTTCCAAAACATCAAATGCAAAATTTCTTATTTTTAGTAATTAATTTATAAGTTTTTTTGACAAGCCAAACTCATGAAAATAACTCTCAAAATCTCAAATAAGCTCAAAAGTTAACGGGCCAAAATTAGATTACAATACTTAGTTATTGTTTTATTAAGGGAATTAGTTCTAGTAATTGTAATCAATTCTATATCAATTTTGGTTCAAAAATCCATTATAAAAGGAAGGGATTGAATGAAGAGTTTTGGGTGGTATTTTCTTTATTTTTCCTTCCTATCTAAAGTTTAGGTTTGATATTTATAAAAAGATACTTAGTCAATTTTTTTTATAAATACATCTAAACAAGATGATACTTTTAAAATTTTATGAGGCTTATTGTAAATATATTATTTGCACTAAATAAGGAGAAATAAAAATTTAAAGAATTTATACTTTATAACAATAAAATCTTAACTTTATCAAATTCTAAAAGTTTCAACAAGTAAATTTTTTTTATATTTTTAGTTTAAGTTTTATACATTATAACTTGAGTATGCACGCTAAGATTTTTGTTTATATCTTTTTTTTGTAAATTTGGATATATATTTAATTTGATATTTATTGTAAATTTACTTTGAATAATATAAAAATTACATGGTTATAAATCAAATATTCTGATTAGTCTTGGACAACACTTACAAGATATCTTAATTTAGATTTGAGCAAAAGACAATGATTTTGAGAATGAATCTACTTGCTCATCGACTATCGCGTGATCAGTTATCATTTACATTTCCAATAAAAGCCGTGTAGAGAGTTTGGTAATGGAGAATTTGTTCAAGAAATCAACAATTCAATCCGACATGACAAAGAAATCACATGACCAAATTAATCTTATGATATAAACGCCCTCGTAATTTGGGGATGGAAGGATTTGGTGATGAACTAATTAATTAATAGTCATTTGATGCACCAAATGTTGGCCCATGTCTCCCAGTGGCAACAAGGAGGAGACTGGTGTGCCAGGCAAGTCTTCTCTTGTCAAAGTGAGGGAAGTGTCGTGCCAGGAAGGTCTAAAGGATCAAGCATTTGACATTGAGTTTAGTTGTGGTGAATGAACCCAAGAGGATCTTCCAAAGGCCATAGATAAAACACCTATGCCATGAAAGACTAGCACCGAATGCCTGACATGAAGCAAGGGTCCAGCCAAGAAAGAAATCTGAAATAATACACAAATGATATATAGGGGTTTGGGATATTTAATCATGGTTTCTAGTGCTTTTTCGAAGGCCTTTTGCAGTTGTTTGGAGGCATGTACAGAGGTGCTTTCCATTGAAGGAAGTTGAGAGGAGTTCTCACAACTTTTAGGGACTCCTTCAAATTCAATAGAGGGGGAATGGGATTTCAATATTGAGATTGCTATTGGGATGGTAGGAAACATGCTTGGCTATTGATTTGGCATTTGATGAGGCAGTGATGATGCTCACATTGATGTGGACTCAGCGAGAAAGAAACAAGGGATTTGTGGGTGTCGACAAACATTGATGGGAATGGTGTTCTTGATTACAAAGAATCTCCGGTAACCGACTTAAGAGTGAATATTTCATTAGCTGCAATTTACGAAGGCCATCGGAATACTCTGATTACCACACAACTTTTTCATGATGCATGCAACTGCCATTTTAGCAAGCGGTGGTAGCACCAGGATTGGCAATCCAGATTGCTTGCTTGAGCTCAAATTATCATGCTGTGCCCAACATGAAAGAATTTATGTGACAGTATCTGCCATGAAGTTGAGTTCCACCTGCTATATATTAACTTTATTTTTCCATCCATGCCTCCACCCTTAATGTCAGCTTCCTTTACATTCATTTTTTCACCCCTTTGCTATTCTTTCCAGGTACAACAAGCAAAGGCACTCGACATCATCCCCTGCACAGGCTGTTAGGTAGGGGGACTAGCCATCAATCCGAGGATACGCACTACCGCTGGGGATTTGCTTTCCTTTTCGGCGGTTCTTGCGTACTGCCTCACTTTCAACGCTTACCATATAAGATATGTATCAGTGTTAGTTTTCAGGAGCTCCTTTTCTTTTTATGTCCTGGAATGATTATAGCCAACCTTTTACATGTACATTCGGTTCACTTGCCTTGAGTCATTTCTCCCTTTGCAACCTATGGATGATTCTCCCCTGTTCTTTCTACTCTTCTAATCCAAAGTGTCCTAGATGGAAACTGGTATGTAAATTGGCTCGACAATACAGGCATTCAAATTTTCCTAGCCAGTCCTTATGATTTTGTTTTCCCTTTGATATGTGCATATAATTGGGGTAGTTTTACTTCGTTTTAATCATTTGTCTTCAATCTTCTTAGTTTTTTTCTGGGATATTGCTATATATGTATGTATGATAATATTCATTTATCAATATTTATATATATTAATTGGCGATCACTTAATCAATTGACCTTCTAATCAATATGTAGGAAGTTTGGCCATGCTTTTTTCATTAACTCAACTCAATTTCCCTTACAATAAACTAGAAAATTATGTCAATTTGAAGTACCAGGAGATGATTAGACAAACATCTCACATATATATGATAACATTATGTATATACTACGTAGAAACACGAAGTTGATCAATGAGCTTGTTCAGGGTGTCGTGAGACGACCCACCTTTTTGCACTGCCCTTCTAGCCACCCTGCCCAAGGCTTGCGCTCTCTCCTTTGCAATCCTTCCCTTTGATCCTCCCATCAACTCCTCCGCACCTTCACATATAGCTTGCCTTGAAACAAGAATTTTAGAGACTTGATTTTGCACCCCTTTGACACTAAGCCCGGCTCCAAGTCCATCCACTATAAATTTAGCATTCAGTGATTGTTCAGCTATCATTGGCCAAGCAAGAATTGGCACACCAGCTGATACACTCTCTAGCACTGAATTCCAACCACAATGACTCAGGAACCCACCTATTGCACGATGAGATAGTGTTTGTCGTTGATGGACCCATTCTCTTACAATCAAGCCCCTACCTTTTACTTTCTCTTCCAAGCCAGCAGGCAAAGACCATGTCTTTGATCTTACCACCCATAAGAAAGGAGATCCTGACTCCTCCAAGGCAAAAGCCACTTCATCAAGCTGAGAATCTGATACATCAGCTTGTGTACCAAATGAAACATAAATCACAGAATCTGGTGTGACTTGCTCAGTCAGCCATTGTGTTAAAGTACAGGAATGGTCTTGGTTGGTGGATTTATCGCTTCCCATTTTTTCATACAAACATAGAGGGCCTAGACACCAAGCCTTAGCCCCATTGATGTAGAAAGAATCAAAAGCTGGGATGTGACTCTTTTCTAGCTCTTCAAAGCTATTAACAATAACTCCCCAGCTGTTAGCATCAGCCTCTCCTGCTTCTTGTATGGACTAGTAAAATTTATCATCTTGGTCTGGTAAGTTGATCGACCCTGGCAAGTCTGCTCTAGTCAAAGTGAAGGGGAGTTTCATGCCAGGGAGGTCTAAAGGATCAGACATTGACACTGATTCCAGTTGTGGTGCATGAAACCAAGTAGATTTGGCGATGGCCATTGATAGAATACCCATGCCATGAAAGACTAGCCTAGGGACACCAAGTGCTTGGCATGAAGCAAGTGTCCAGCCAAGAAAAAAATCTGAAATGACACATATAGGAGGGGTTTTGGATTCCACCATGGTTTGTAGGACTTGCTCGAAGGGCTTTTGGAGTTGTTTGGTGGCATGGAGAAAAGGAAGGTGAAATTCCATTGAAGGTAGTTGAGAGGTGTTTTCACAATCCTTAGGAAGGCCATCAATAGTGGGGAATGGGATCTCAACGAGACTGATTTTGGGGTGATTAGCAATGGTTTTGGCTATTGAGTTAGCATTTGACGGGGTGGAGATGATGGTCACTTTGATTTGTTGATGTGAAAGAGCTTTTGACAGGTCGAGTAATGGGAGAGTATGGCCTTGAGCCATGAAAGGAAAGATAACAACGTGGGATGACGAAGGAGAAGGCATGGTAGGACTCTTACTCTCGCTGCAAAATATTTCCGTTTGTCTCTGTGTTCCTCGGTGTAGAATCGGCATTTATACAGACAAAATTCTACATTACTTGTATTTCTTGTCCTTATGTTTTTTTTTTTTCTACGTCGAGTGTGTGTTTTGTACAACTTCTTGCATCGAATTAATTGCCTTAATCAAATGGTTATTGATCAATTAAATTTTTTTGTGATGCAACAACCGAATAAACCAATTCAATGGTGGTTACAAACAAATTTGAGGATTTATAATTATTCTCCTTTAATATTGCTGCTGCCCAGCACATGGTAACATGGGTAGCTAACTAACAAAATCCTTGTTTTAATCAATGCTAAAACAATTACCGAGGTTTTGGTGTAAGAAGTGAAATGTAAAGACAAAGGTGACCACGATGCAACCTCCACACATGGAATCCACCAAATAAAACAACCGGCACCTTCTACCACCTATATTATTGGTATAGCAGGAGATTGGAAGTATAATAGTAGTTATTTTTTAAAAGTATTTTTTATTTAAAAATATATTAAAATATTTTTTTATTTTTTAAAAAATATTTTTGATATTACCACGTCAAAATTTTCTAAAACATTAAAAAATAATTAATTTAAAGTAAATAAAAAATAAAATAAAAATTTATTTTTTAAAAAAACATTTTTAATTACAAAAACAAACAGAGATTCTTGGATAATTTCTAAATAAAGATCCGATCATGTCTCCGAGTCTAAGAGGCATGGTTGAATATTGAATTTGTTCGGACATTCCATCATCTAAACATTACAATACTTTTAATTGGATTTCTCCAAATAATTTAGAAAAAATCAAATCTAAACAATCAACTCTATTAGATGGATTATATTTTCAAAAAATCATATAACTAAACCGATACATTATACTTGTTTTTTTAATTAACTATAGAAAACCAAAGTTTCTTTAACCAAATACTTCCAAGGATGGACAGAAATTGATAATAGAGAAATAGAATTCTTCTTCTTCATTGGCATGAGTCAAGAAAGGCTTTCACTTGTCCTAAAATACTTATCATTTTCTAAATTTTTTAAATATTTCATTTTGGTTTATTTATTTTTTCAATTTTTCAAAAAAAAAATCCCTTTCCAAAATGGAATATCCGGCCTCCTATCCACCCATTTAGTTCAGGCACAATGGGCACAGAGACAATATGGGCCCTGGCGTTTGTCTTTTCCATCCGAGAGAACGAACTCATTTGGGCCCTGAAATTGGTTTATTTTTCGGGCTTGGAAACTGTTATCTCGATCCAACTTAAATTAATTCTACCTTTTTTAATCCAAATAAAAATAAATAATTTCTATCATAATTAGAAAATTCATGAGCCTCGAGCCTCGTTTGTCAAAGAACAAACACAACTCCTAGCGAATGGAAATATGAAAAAGGATTGGTCGCGGCGGTGCATTCCAGTGCAGGGTATATTCAGTGGAAGGAGTTGTTTTCCTTCCACTGCATTTGAGGTTGAGTTTTGATACACATATTTATCATCCCACGATATTTTATATATTTATTGGATTTGTAGTGAATCATAAAAATTAATTATAATACGTGTAAACTGGCCCAAATACCTCACATAAATAAAAAAAAATATAAAAAAGAGCAAAAAGGCAAACAAACACTAAATTATTTTATCGAAATCTTTCCGATCCTCAACTGGATGAACACCAAAAACAGTGGAGCCGCCTTCAAGAACTTCCTGAAGCATAGCTAGTATAGTCTTCATGTGTGTCCGAGTTCAACTCACTTTTTAAAATATTGTTTTAAAAAAAAATATTAAATTGATGTATTTTTTAGATATTTATTAATGATTTTAATATATTGATGTATAAAATTAAAAAAAAACATTTTTAATTAGAAAACACTTTAACTCCAATATTTGACCCTGAAATGTGATTAAGAAACCAAACCATGTTTCCAGTGTTGCTGACTGGAAGGCCTAACGTTGATAGGTGCGGATTGCACAAGGTCGAAACAACTAGGACTACTGTAATAGGTACATTGAATTTAGCAGGTGCTTGCCAGCAGCATGATCTCTTGGTGATGAATTTTTTAAAAAAAAATATTAAAAAAAAATTATTATCAAACTCTCGTGTAATATTTTTTTAAAAAATATATTTTCAAATAAGAAATATTTTTAAAAATAATAATTCCTTGAAATGTGTGTGTTAAGGCCACCGCCACTGTTTGAATCCGATGCCAGATTTGACAGCACCCCTCCCAATTCGTGGATGTCATCATATCTTCAACCAAAGAAAACACATGGAAAAAACTATTGATGAAAGATGAGTCATTTTTTGTTTGATCGTCGTCGTTCTCACTGGAATAATGCTGTTTCTGCCTCGCATATTCACCAAGTAGCCTATTGGTTCCAAAATTTGCTGGGACAAAGACTTTCATCTGTGAATATAACATGGAAGTAGAAAGATTCTGGACAAGAATCTGCGAGAGAAATCAATATTTCTTCAGAAACACAAGATAAATAAGAACAAAATAAACGCTTTGGTTCTTCTTCTTCTTCTTCTCCTCTCTCTCTCTCTCTCTATATATATATATATATATATATATGTGTGTGTGTGTGTGTATGTATTCTTCTCCAAACATGGTAAAACAAGATTATATATTGTTTCATAATAAATATAGTACTGATCATGATCGTCCTTTTCATCACCTTGAAGATTGTATGGATCTTCTTGGCCTTCATAATTAACATAGCATGAAATTAATGGCGAGGCTGCAATTTAAGATTATTTTCTTTGTCTAATTTGAGAGAATGGTTAGGGACAGGTATATAAACATATTTAAATATGTCAAGATGCATCTTCTCAAGGAAAATAAAACAAATATTGGGACCCTTGGAGTCGTCCCTGATTAGGGAAATCACTTGTAAGAATTTAAAGTGCTCTCTAGGGTGATTCCATCCATAAGCCATTATAAAGACAGTGCATGGTGCTAAATGATGGTTACATAATCATGCTTTTGTTATATTTCTTAAAGTATTTTTATTTGAAAATATATTAATATCATATTTTTTTATTTTAAAAAATTATTTTTAATATTAATATATCAAAACAATTTAAAAAAATATATTAAATTTTTTTATTATTAATATAAATATTCGAATAAATTTATATATATTATAATTAGTTTCACAGATCTTAATTAATAACAGAGTGCATGATACCAACTAAAACATACCATTTGTGAGCTATTTAAGATGGGTTGATTAAAATCTTTTGAGTAGATTATCGATGATGCTGAAAGATCTTGAGTTATAAATACTAAAGACAAATATTTTTTTTAATTACTTTATGGTGTGAGAGTGAAGAACTAAAATTATATCGTTTTATATTTTTATATTTTTAATATTTTATTATTGATTTAGTTAAATTTAGATGGGATTAAGCAAAATCAATCATGTCAAATGAGTGACATTCAAGTCAACTAGGACTGACTGAGATTGGTTTAATTTTAAATCTCTCCCAAGCAAGTAAGGGTGATTGAGTTTTTAGATCAATTCATCATATTGGAAAACTTGAGGGACTTAAATTGACTTATTCTCTCTTAACCAATCACATTTCGCAACGTAGCAGATATGCATCGGCGTTAACAACTCAAGGAAAATTCCTCGGAAAATCCCATGGAGCACAAAAGGCCAAATAGTAAAAGATTTATTCTTCAGACAGGATCTCAACCCCCCCAATGAGTCGAGGATGTCGGATTAGGACAAGTTGACCATGGAAAGGGAGCAAGGACTTGCAAGATTATCATATCTTCTTTCTTAGTTAATTATAATTCTGTCCCTATAATTGGTCAAAACAGATTAATTAGCCCTTGTGGTCTCATAAACTACATATTTAGTCCTTATATTTCTAAATCCATCTATAACTTAATCAATTCCATCTATAATAATTTTAAACAAAAAGTCATCTTTAGTCACAAAGTGTTTTCACCGTAATACCAAACACCAACTTAAATTAATGAATATAAAATAAAATGCATGGGAAGTCTTCAATAATGGATGGACAAAATGATGCCGTAGTTGAAAACGTTGCTGCAACTTGGATGTAATCGAGCAAAAGTGATGTGCCTTCCTCGTGATCATGTTTTCTTTTTATGGTAACTAAAATGGTGCGTGTTTAATTCTAGGTTAAATTAAACTAAGTAAATCTCCTGTTTCTAAACTTGATTCATACCCCCGAATTACAAGTTGGACCTGTATATGAGATTTATAGGTTATAAATTAAGAAAATCTCATATTTATAATAGCTTGAATTATGAGTTATACGAGTTAATTTGAATTAATTAAAATAACTTTGTTTTAGTTTTATTTATAATAAAAGTTAAGAAATGTCATGTTAAAAAATTAAAATTAATTTTTTTTTTATTAACGTGGGTGTCCGGGCCAGCTTGCGCGCACCATGACTAATTCCACGGTCCACTGAATATCCTGCAAGCCTAGTGAACAGGTAAGGTACCGCAGGAGTGACAGGCATACTACATAGAAAGAAACCAGTAAAGATAGGAAGAAAATTACTCGCCAACCCTACTGTCACTGAGACTCAAACCAAAATTTAAAAGAAAAAACGAGCAACGCCTTGTACCACTAAGCTAATCATCCCATTAGTAGGAGGTCCTATCATTTTTTTTTGAAGTAGAAAATCAATCTCCCTAAGCCTAGTGAACAGGTAAAGTACCGCAGGGGTGACAGGCGTACTATATAGAAAGGAATCAGTAAAGACAGGAAGAAAATTACTCGCCAGCCTCACTGTCACTGAGACTCGAATCAAAATTTAAAAGAAGGCGAGCAGCGTCTTACGCCACTGAACTAATCACCTCATTAGTGGGAGGTCCTATCATTTTTTTTTTTTGAAGTAGAAAATCAATCTCCCCACTATCTCCCTTGTGGTGGTGACTGCCAAGTTTGAATTGGACAAACTTCTTTGATTTTTTAGCTATAACATTTCAAATTGATCTCTATGATTAAGCCTCGCCTCCAAGAAAGTCATGGCGCCACCTCATTATATTATCCATCTAATTAACCCATGGTGTATGGTGTTTTAAAAAACAAATAAGTTAAAACGACAATAAAAATAAATATGGTTGGGAAAACATTAACAATAAATATATATATAGCATGTTAGCCTACTAATGAGGATTTAAATTTGCTTTCTCACGTATTTATATAATTATTAATTTTAAAATTCATAAAATTAGTTAAGATATATACAAATTAGTTTAAATACTCATACATACATACATGCATATACATACATATATATAATTCAAAAAGAAGAATATATTTCTTTTGATTTATATTATCTTTTTTTTTCTTTCTTGAAAACACAAACAAATAGTGTTTTTTATATCTTGGAATGCGAACCAAACCCTGCATTAATCTGAGTTTGGTTTGGTGCGGTGGGTTTGGTTTTTCTTTATCAAATGATACATGCATGCAAGGTCGAGGTGTTTTTTTTTTTGGTTGAAGCAAAGTCGAGGTGTTAAATAGTCCATAAAAGCATTGCGACAACACCATCCATCATGTGAATTCAACTAGCAAGTGGCAGACCTCATCCATTGAATATTATTAAGACATCACACGGTCCTTTTATGGGAATATTCTCGCCTTAAAAATCATCTCTTACTTCCTCCTCAGATCCAACTGAACCAAAGAAAACCTAAACCTCGCCACTGGATATCTTGTCTCTTGTCCTAGAGATGGAATATTCTAGCCACCACTTTGATGTTATCGTGGTCGGTGCCGGCATTATGGGCAGCTCCACTGCATATCAACTAGCAAAACGAGGTCAGAAAACGCTCTTGCTGGAGCAATTTGATTTCTTGCATCACCGGGGATCCTCACATGGGGAGTCACGTACTATACGGGCAACTTACCCGGAAGACTACTACTGTGACATGGTCATGGAATCCTCGCAAAGATGGGAGCAGGCCCAGTCAGAAATTGGCTACAAGGTTTATTTCAAAGCCCAGCAATTTGATATGGGCCCCTCCGATAACAAGAGTCTCCTATCGGTTATCTCTAGCTGTGAGGGAAAGTCCCTCCCTTATCAGGTCCTGGACGGACAACAAGTGGCTGACCGATTCTCCGGCAGGATTAACATACCGGAGGGTTGGGTTGGGGTGTTAACTGAAGTCGGTGGGGTTATAAAGCCCACCAAGGCAGTGTCCATGTTTCAAGCATTGGCATTTCAGAAGGGTGCAGTTTTGAGGGACAACATGGAGGTGAAAAACATTGTTAAAGACGAGGCAAGAGGAGGGGTAAATGTGGTGGTTGCCAATGGCGAAGAGTATTGGGGTAAGAAATGTGTCGTTACTGCTGGGGCTTGGATGGGCAAGTTAGTTAAAACGGTTAGCGGGCTTGATTTGCCTATACAAGCCTTGGAGACTACAGTGTGTTATTGGAGGATCAAGGACGGGCACGAGGCAAAGTTCGCCATTGGAAGTGATTTCCCTACGTTTGCAAGCTATGGTGAGCCTTACATTTACGGCACGCCGTCGTTGGAGTTTCCAGGACTGATTAAGATCGCTGTGCATGGAGGGTACACTTGTGACCCTGACAAGAGGCCGTGGGGTCCTGGGATTTCATCGGATTCCATGAAGGAATGGATCGAGGGGAGGTTCTCAGGCTTGGTTGATTATGGCGGGCCTGTTGCTACTCAATTGTGCATGTACTCAATGACCCCAGATGGGGATTTTGTGATTGATTTTCTTGGTGGGGAGTTTGGGAAGGACGTGGTGATTGGTGGTGGGTTTTCAGGTCATGGGTTCAAGATGGCTCCGGTCGTGGGGAGGATTTTGGCTGACCTTGCGCTTAGCGGGGAGGCCAAGGGTGTGGACCTGAAACACTTCAGGATACAGAGGTTTCAACAGAATCCTAAAGGCAACTTGAAAGATCATGAAGATCAAGTCACTCTTCTCCAAATCACAAGTAGATGAGCAGCCCATTTGCCTGTCCATGCAGCAAGAATAGACCTTTTAGTGGCCATTTGCATATTATCTTTAGTAGTTTATCTTTAGTGTTTTAGCTCTCTCTATCTCTTTCTCCCCACCACACACATTCCACAGAGGCTTGCTCTGGGATATTTGTCGACCATCCTTGCCAATCAAATTAATGATTCTCAGGTGAATTTGGGCTTATAAAAATGATAAAAAATCACAGAATCGATGCAGAAATAAAAAATATATATATATTGCTTGTGAAGAAACTGGCTCAAGAAATAATATGATGTATGCTTCATTTGCTAAAAAAATGGAGTCCAGAGACCCAATATGTACAAACTACAATCCCATACAAAGCATTAGTGCTTTTGTATAATTTCCAAAAAGAGGAACCCAGAAACACTGACGGATGACAGCAGCGCGATTCACCTTTTGATTGATGGGTTCAGGCAAGGCAAGATCTAAAACTATATCCTGTGTAATGGCAATTTCTCCTTATTGGATGCAACAGTGCAATCTGCGATTTGTAAAAATAAAACTGCAATCACAGCTGCCTGATTGAGCTAAATAATGAATCAATCTGACCAAATATCGTGGGTTTCAATCTACTCTACACACAGGCTGAAAGACCCAGCAGAGATACAATCCTGAAAGGAGCCTCCATCTATCTAGCCTTTAAACCAAATAGAGAACCTGCACATCAGGGAAATAATGGCATCAGCGGGCGCACTCCAAGTTTCAAAAAAGAATTGTCAACTTTGTCTGATCAATGAAGAAACTAATTCTGACAGATTTGGTTTCTCTAAGAAGATAGGGGAAAAGCTATTCCAAGCTGAAAGCATGCTTGTCTACACACAATTGCTTCACCAGCATAGGTAATAATATCAACCAGTTGATCACCATTCACAAATAGCGGGAAAAAAACTTCCTTGGCAAAGGTTCATCAGAAACTAAACATCAACATAGTGAACCTAGACGTTAAAAAGTGGCAAAATCACTTTGTATTTGTTGTGTGCTCCTAAACATAGGACACAACTAAGTGAAAGGGAGCAAGAGAATGTATGCAAGTCCAGAGTGTGAACCCATAATGGTAAAACCATGCAAGCAATTTCCATACGGTATAATCAAGTGTATAGATAGATTGATTCATTAAGTTCAGATAAAAAGAACACACAGTTACTTGGAGAGAGCCACATTAATGACCAACTGAACCAAACCCTTACATTAAATGGATGGGGAGTTATAGACACTACCTGTGTTGCTCACTAAACCGCAAAAGTTGCAAGAAGTGCATGCAAGATAGCCCAGTAGATAATTATACAAAGACGCAAGGCAGGCCGACGCATTAATGCCCGGTCACAAGAAACCCTGAAACATTGCATTTATAAGATTTTTCAGACCATTATAAAAGCAATGTAAGTATTGCATCAAAACAGGGAAGAACACAGATAATCCTACCATAGACCATCAATCATGTCAGACACAGGTCTTGTAAACTTTGGTACAATTCTCGATGTAGTAAGCGACTTGAAACCATGAACTGAGGAGGAAGAGGAAAACGAAATAAGAATCAAACTGCATTAGAACCAAAAACATCAAAGAGCAACAAAACATCTTGTTGGACTACCTTTATCATCATCTTCATCCTCCAACCTATTCTCGCCAACAGGATCCTCAACAATAGCAATAGCAACTTGATCATTGTTGACTTTGCGCAAATTGCGAACTTGAGATGAACTTGAGGGCACAGGGGCTACCCATTTGTTGATCTGCAAGGAAATTACACCAAATCTGAGATTGTTCTCAAGCACTCAAAATTTGAATTGCAACAAGCATATAAAAATTGATGAGTTAAACTCAAATATTTCAACAAGCTTACCCTAACCCTACTAATCAACACAGAGAGAACTTCTAAGATGGTGTTACTTGTTTCAACTACTTGACAATTTGATTGCACAGTAGAGAAAAAGAAAAAGGAAAAAAATTGATATCGCTGTTTTAATGGTGCATCGCTAGAAAACTAATTTTCATATGTAAAAGGATAGATTATAAGACTCACCACTGGTTCAACTTCCACAATTTCTGAGACTGAGTTGGTTGTCTGTCCTAAATCTTCAGCCCCTTCAAGCATATTCAATTGGGATTCTTTCTCGCGTAAAGAGCTCTCAAGAG
Source organism: Populus euphratica (assembly GCF_000495115.2). NCBI lineage: Eukaryota > Viridiplantae > Streptophyta > Magnoliopsida > Malpighiales > Salicaceae > Populus > Populus euphratica. The sequence continues at coordinate 220,842 of NW_011499985.1, forward strand.
TTTCTATTCGACGTGTTAACTCATCTACTTTATTCCGTTCTGTTTGCACTAATGTGTCCCTGCTTTGAGCCACCACCTGTAGATCCTCCAATTTAGACACAATGCCCGTAATCTTCTTCTGAAGCAATTCCTTGTGCTCAGGCGCCATACTGCTATCATAAAGATGAACATCTTGCATCCCGACTTGAGAAACCAATGTGTCCAACCACAACAACAATTCATGGATGTCGTCTGAATTTCTCTTGCTGCTCATCTGAGATGCAACCAGAACTTCATTGGTGCACCTGGTGACCTCTTGCCTTAAGAAAGATATTTCAGCATCACGCTCTTGCAATTGTGATTGAAGTTTTTCAACCTCAGCAAGGAGACTTTCAGAAAAATGATGGAGCTCATCAAACTTGTTCACAGTGATGGAAAGCTTTTTCAGAGCCTTTCCATGAGAAGCTTCAAGGTTCTCAATGTCCAAATTCTTTTGCTGCAAAATCTTTTCCAGTTCTTTTGTTTTGCTAGTTAAATCTTCCATCTGGACCTCTTCCTCATCAAGAGCTTGCATCAGGGTTTCAATTTCTGTAATCAACAAGTAGCATCCATTATTATGGATTATCTAAATGAAAAATTAGAAAATATAGCAATAAAAACTACTCATTTCAAAGTCATCTAAACTGACCTTGCTCTTTCGCAGCAAGCACATCGGTCAGCGATCTGACCCTCTCCTGTAAATCTGCTGATATGGCTTGCCCATCTTGAAGTTCCTTTACTCTCTGCTTCAATAATTCCCGCTCCTCTTCCATCACATCTACCTGTTTCTCCAAATCATAGATGCGAGTTCTTGAAGATTGCAGATCTAGCGAGTAGCTTGTTACAGCTGATTCTGCTTCCTTAATTTGACTAACTAGCTCCATGCAAATCCTCTCTCTTTGAATGTCCTTCTCCTGAAGCTCTTTCTGCAAATTTGATATCATAACTTTCATTTCTTTCTTTTCACCCTCTGTGATGTCACCTTTTATACTAAAAAATTCCTTGACTGCCACGGACAATCTTTCTGCCATGGTCTTGAGTTGCTCCTCAGATGGAAAATTATGCCCACCACCATCAGCGAATCTTGCAGGTTTCCAGTTCACTGCCATGTCACCAGTAGCCAAAGCATTTCCTGATACTTCAGCTTTTCTATTTTCAATTTCCATGATAGAACTGGTGCATGCTTCATAAAGCAAACTAATGTTTCTGAGCAATACAACAATTTCCTTTTCCTTTTCCTTTTCTGCTGATTTTATATGCTTATTTTCTCTTTCCACGGCCTCAAATGACTCTTTTTGGGAAATCATTTCTCTGTGAAGGATCTCGATCAATTTTGATAGATTTCTGGCTTGGTTATGTAATGCACCAGAATGTTCGCCTAATATTACTTTAACTGCACCAATTTCTTTCATTAATTCTTGCACAGTATTACAAACTTCAATAATAAAATTATCATCAAAATCATCTGGCATGCTGGATTGTGATGAAAACTCCACAGATAAGTTGTCCTGAAAAGAGAGCTTAGGTTAGAAACACAAAACAATAAAGAGTAGGTCCAATCTAACTAAAATTTTCAAAACTAACAAGCTTGAAAAACAAGATTTCTTGAGAGAATCAAGTAATATAGATTATACCATGTTTTCTGAAATGTTGGAAGTAATGCCATCAGCCCTGCTAAAAGGTGGAACATGAACTGCAAGATTAGTTTCTGTTCTTTTAACACATGATGCCATACCAGCCTCTACATTTTGCAGAAATTCCAGTTCCATGGTGAAAACACCACCCAGTAGATCATTGATATCAGAGAAGCTTTTCCTGAGTTTGTCTGCTGTAGATTTTAACACTGCAAGCTCTGAATATTGTTTCCTTTTCTCCTGTGCATGAACTGTGAATGACCTTTCCAGACGTGAAAGAGCTTCCAGTTTTGCAGCCTCTGTTGTATCCCTTTCCTTGGAGATCTCTGAAATTTCAATGCTGGCTTTAGCCAGCTCCTCTTGTAGACTATCATTCCTGTCTTGGACTTCATTTAATTCAGCAAGCAGCAGTTCTGCTGCTCTTCCAGATTTTTTAGATTCTTGTTCGGCTGAAGCCACAGCAGCATGCAAATCACGGCATAGTTTCCCCATGTATTCCAACTTCTCAATTGGATCATTGCTGTAAATTTCAGAACCAACATCGACGTCTCCAAGAACATTCAACATCATGGTTAAAGTATGCCCTTTCTCCTGCAGAAGGTGCTCAGTTTCAGCCAAATGATTTCTCAAGAGTGAACTATCAGCTTCGAGGGCTTTCACCCTTTCAGGGTAAGTGGCCAGGTCTCTCATCTTCTGTTCATTGTCTGCAAGAGCATTTTCCCTGTCCTTAATCTGAGATTTCAAGAGCACCAACTCCGCATTCATCTCTTCAATGGTTTGTTTCAGACTATCACGCTGTTGTACCAATAACTTCCCTTTTCTAACAGCAATGTTCAGCTTCTCTCTCACAGAAGTAGACTTCTGTTCCTCCTGATGCAGTAGCTCTTGTAACTCCAGTATCTTTTTCTCCTTTTCTTCAACTTCACAAATCAAAGACTGCTGCTTCTCTCTGTCTCTGTCTCTTTCCTCCTTCACACATGCCAGTTCACTCAAAGTCTCTTCCAGTTCTTTTTTCAGAGAATCCCCATTTTCTTCCTCATTACCCCATGCATCTCTCTTCAGAAGAGCTGCATCAGATTCCTCAGAGTCCAATATATCTCTAGTTTGGCCTTCAATAAAATTGGCATCAGTTCCTTTAGCATGGTGATCTACAACTGCCTCGACAGGCACAGATTTTGCAGAAGAAAGTGTTGCGTAGTTCTCTACAAGCTTCCTCAGTAATCTTTCCAGACACTCTGTACTGCTGCCATCAGATATAAAATCTTTTGCACCAGGATCCTGCAATACATCACAAACCAAATCCTGCATCCTTCCTATCTCATCATTAATGCTCTGAATACGCTCCTCAATCCCAAGCTTGTCAACCAATTTCTCCTGCAAAGCAGATGCTTCATTCTGCAGTTTTTCATTGTCTAGTTCAAATTGGACTGTCCTTGCTGAAAGTTTCTCAACATCAGAAGTCAGAATCTCCAATCTTTCAAAAAGGTTCTCTCTCTCAAGGATAACTGCTTGAAGGTCTCTCTCAAGGTCAGATACTCTCTTTGATGACTCCTGCAACTCAGCAATTAGGTGAGATACTCTATCTTGTGACTCTTCCAAATCTGCAGTAACTGATCTGCAATAATTTTCAAGTTCATCAATCTTCTGCAGCAGAGAATTTCTATCATGGCTAGCCTCTGAAAGTGCATTTTCTAACCACTCAATCCGATCCTCTGGCTCAGCCAACAGCAAGTGGGAAGGCAAATTGATTCTAGCTAAACGTTCTTCCCATCTCTGAACCAAGTTGTTCCTTTCCATCAAGGATTGTTCCAGCATTTCATTTTGTTCAGCCAAGCCATAAAACTTACTTTGAAGCTCCTCATATCTTCTTCTCAAATCATCCCCTGAATTTGAGCCAGGCTGTACATCCTCTTTCAAGCCATAAAACTTACTTTGAAGCTCCTCGTATCTTCTCAAATCATCCCCTGAATTTGAGCCAGGCTGTACATCCTCTTTCCAGGTATCTGTGACAACAAAACCAGTATCAGAATGTGAACCCCCAACTGAACTTTTTTGGTCCCAATCTGTAGGCAGTAAAGTGTTTGCAGTTGCTGATCTTGCTAACCAATCAACCTTTTCGATTATATCTCTTGAATGGAAATGCTCTGGCAGATCCAGATCTTCTAAAATCTCCTCTATCCTCTGGAGTACTGAGTCTTTTAGAAGAAAAGATTCTCTCAGTGCAGTAGCTGAGTTGCGGATGTATGAAAGTTCAGATTCCAGAGCTTCCACGCGCCCACCAGCCTCTGAATAGGTCTTCAGTTTTGCTTCAATTTCATGCAGCCTGGAATCTTTCAGCTGTAACTCCTGTGAGCATCTGTCCAATTCACCAGATGTCTCTGCCAGGGACTGCTTAAGACTGTCACGCTGCACAACCAGCCCCTTCCCCTTGGCAACAGCTATGCTAAGCTTCTCTCTAATGGATGATACCCTCTGCTCTGACTGTTGGAGTTCACTTACTGTCTCCTGCCATTCAGATCGCATAGCAACAAGAGCTTCCTCAGCCTGGGTCAAATGCTCCTTAAGTACAAGGATTTCATTCTCATGCTGAAGCATCAACCCAGTTAACTGATGTATCTCCTTCTGCAGTTCTGTCATTTCCAGTACCTTAGAACCAAACTCTTCTGTAGATGAGTTAACCTGCTCCTTAGCCTCCTTGTATTTGTGCACAAGGAAAGACACCAATGACTCCAGATGGGAAACAGGTGTCATCTCTGAGTCTGCCCCACCATCTTCAAGTTTCACTTCACCCTCAACATTTTCAATTAGCCTTTGAATGGAACTAAAATCATGGCACCTTCTGTTCAGTTCCTCAATATCTTTTATTTGACTCATCAACTCAGAGTTAAGTTTCTTGTTTGCAGACTGAAGTTGTAGCCTCTCAGCCAAAGCATTCTCCAATTTCTCCAAAAGGGCTTTGAATCTAATATAATCTACAGTGTCAGGCAATTCCTCATCTTGTAAATTACTTTCTTCCACATAACCACATGAATCAATCACAATTTTTCTAAGCTCAGAGTACAGATTATGCAAAGTGGCATTAACCAACTCACTTTTTCCAAGCAACTCATTGCACTTCTCACTTACTCCATTGAATAAGTTAGAGGCAGTTTCATGGTCTCTGGAAGAAGCTTCAAGTTTCTCCTTCAGATCCTGTATCGTATTTGTAGCAGCATTAACAGAGGCAGTAACATGACTACTTACATCCAAGGAACCATGACTGGGCATTGAGGCGGTGGAGGTGAGTGAAAATCCAGTAGAGACATCTAGCCTATCAACTGCTTCAATAATCTGGGCAACAGTTGAATTCCATTCCTGCTCAACTGTCAATGCCCTCTCAGCTGCTTCCATTTGGGATTTTGCTAGTTCATCATGAAGTACGGAAGCCTTCTCATCTGAACTTTCCTGTAAACCATGCAACTGACTCTGCAAATCTTCAATTTTCAATTCACAGTCACTCAGTTTTCTGCCAAACTCAGAATTTTCTGCTTTAAGACTGAATTCTTGTTGTCTCAGGGAATCACAAAGAACTTCAAGCTTGTTGTTTTTTTCATTAAAATCAGACAAATGTTGCTTTACAGCTTCATAAAGAACACCAAGTTGGATGTTGGTTGCTTCCAAATTATCATTGTGTTCCTTCAGGGCTTCAGCCCGAGACTTGAGCTCCCTGATAGTGCAATTAGCAATGTTTATATCATCTCTTTCTGTCTTGAACATTAAACTGACATTCTCAGCATCTAGAGTTAATCGCTTAAGGATTGCCTTCAAATTTCCTGTGTATTCTTTCATTGAAGCAAAAGGATCTGTTGCTGGTGATTGATCCTCTTTCATGGAACCATCCTCTGCCTCATTCTCATCGTGTTGCCCCTTTGACTCAAAAGCTTGAATTAGTTTTGACACTGCAGGAGATGCACTTTTACCACCAGCTCTAGTTAGTGATACCGAATGAGAGTGCACCACTTCAATTTCCTTTTCAAGACCTTGCAAAACTTTTCCTGCCTCTTCAAGGTGTCCCTTCAAAGCTACAAAACCCACGGAATCATCAAAGACTTCCTGCCCCAACAGTGCTAGTGGCGGAGCTACTTCAAAGTTACCACACATGGATTTCTCAGACATTGAAAAGGTAGCTTCACCATCATGCTCAACATCAGATGCATTCTCCCAAACCTTGCTCTGTGTTTCCAAACTTCCAACTGGATTCGCAGTTTTGCCAACCGGGGATGACTTTTGGGCTTGCAAGTCTTCAATTTCTTGTAGCTTAACCTTATGTATATCCAGATTGCTGCTAAGAAATATATTTTCCTCCGTAAGTTGTTCAAGACGCGTTGTCATCTCTTTTAACTCAGATTCAAACTTCAAGCATTCTGCATGATCTTTAGATAACTCATCATGAAGGACAAGAAGCTCAGATGAAAGTCTATCTCTCTCCTGGGCTGAATAACTTATGTCCTCTTCAAGTTTCTTTCTCTCTTCTGTAGCCATGGCAAGGCTCCCACTTAATTTCAGATTTTCCACTTGTAGAGCTTCCACCAAACCCTTACAATCAGATAACTCCAGGCAAATCTTATCATGGCAATCAGCAAGGTACTCCTTTTCCCCATTGAGCTTGATTTTCTCATCTGTCATTGAAGTAACAGTTCCCCTCAAGTTGGAACTTTCTGTCTGCAAAGCTGCTATCAAACTCTTGCAGTCAGCTAATTCATTCGACAGCTTCTCATTCTCATGGAGACAAGATTTTCTTCCATCCTCAACTATCTTTCTCTCCTCGGTTAAGGAAACAAGACTGCCATTTAAGTTTTCAACTTCCACCTGCAAGGCTGCAACAAAATCCTGGCTGTCGGCCAATTCCTTGGATAGTCTCAATAATTCTGATTGAGACATCTCCAGACTATTCTGCAACTTGTTTGCTCTAGCAGAAACTTCCGCGACTTCTGCCTTTGCTTCGTGAAATTGATGCTCAAGCTCCTCCCTCCCACTAAAACTAGCCTGGAGTTCAGATCTGCATTCTGCGAGCTCTTCAGCAAGGGAGTTACCCCTCTCACGAGCTTCTTTGAGTGATGCATGAAGCACAGATATTTCATCATCCAATTGATGCAAATGGTGATCATTCTCTATTTGTAGATCAGACTGTTCAGAAAGTTGCAATTGAAGGATATCTTTCGTGCACTTTGTGAGGAACAATTCTTCTCTAAGTCTCTCCAACAAGCCCGGAAAGCCATTCTGTGATGAGAATGAATTGGTAGTCCCCAACTCAACATTAGAAACTGATCCCCGAGACTTGAGCAGTATCCTGTACTCTTCTTCATTAAGTCCCTTTATCACCTCTATCAGCTGCAAGAAAGTGATTTCACCGAAATCACCAAGAGGAGACATAGCATATCCTTCGGATGTACTTGCTAGTTTATTTAAAAGAGGCCTTTTGTCACTTTCAGCAACAAACACAAAAGAATCCTCAGGAAAATATTGTGGACTAGATGCTTCTGTAACCAATCTATCAGATTGAACACTTTTCCCATCATTTCCACAATATCCATACCCAGACGGAATTTCCACATTTTCTACAGTAGGTGGACCTATATCAACAACTTTCCAATGTTGATTCGTGGCTTGATGGATAACACCTGCACTTCCATCAGCCTCTGAAATAGCCACAGTAGATGCCACTAGCCCAGCTGACATGTCAGTTGCACTTGCAGAAACAGAAGCATCATCTATCCCATCACTTTGCTTTGATTGAGAAGCTGCTGCTTCCTCCGTGTGGATCTGTTCTGAAGCTGTCTCTCCAGCACATTTGGCAATTTCACCATGCCCAGATAAAGAAAGCCTCCTGTCTCCTTCAAGCTCTAAATCACTGCTTCCACCAAAATGCTGTGAGTCCAAACCATCAGCTTCCTGCATTGCCCCCACCCAGCAACAAATGAGAATTTAATTATACATCAAATCCACACATTACTTTGTCCCAATCTGCCAAACAGACTTCCCTAATAAAAGGAAAAGGGAAATATAGATTGACAATTAGTATTAAGAGATTAAGAGCCCAACCTACATCCGTTACCTGATTTCCCCTTGCTTGTATCGAGGATGTATCAGGGGTATCTTCTTGTGGTGGCAATGGCCACATGCCATCTTCCCCATCTTGGCTCTCTGTTTCACCTGTAACGGTTATGCCATCCATAGTATCAATTAATTTATGAGGGGCTGACACATCCACGCTTACAAATGCATCATCATGTTTGGTTTTTGCTTCAGAATGTGGAATATCTGAGCTTCCTAAAGGAACAACTCTTGAAGCCTTAGCATCAATAGACTGGCTACTTTCCCCTTCATCAGGTTTTGAGGAATCAATATGATTCTCATCAGCCCCACCTTCCTCCGCAGCACTGCCACCATCATGATCCAAAGCTGTTTCGGCTACTCTTGTTTCAGGTGTCAAAGGAATTGAAGGCAGATCAACAGCCACAACATCCAGATTAAGATCAGGAGCCCCAGAAGATGCAGACACCAAAGAATCTACCCTTCCCAAATCAGGATCACTCTGAGATTTAACTTCCCATTCATGAACCTGTTTCAATCCTGCTGCTTTTCCAGTACTCGATGCTTCATCAGCGTCAGATTCATGCTTCTCCGACGTGCTAGACTTTTTCGAGGATCTTCCATGGCTACTACTACTGCCTTTACTGTCCTTCTTCTGGCGAAATTGCTGAAGCTGATAATTCAAAACAAAGACTCAGATTCCGACCAATTGCATTCAATCTTTTTACCTCCTTTCTAACCCAAAGAAAGAGAAAAGAAAAACAAAAGGTTTAAACTTCAAAGACCCTACACATCACAGAATGTCGAATCTCCTACAGTTACAGCTAATGATTCTAATTTTTTTTTTCTTTACAAAACCATAACAGTGGATTTTTATTTTTCCCTTCGGATTTAGCTTCCGCAGCGTTCCTGAGATTAATACCAAAAGCAAAATTCATAACATTCTGTTATACATTTTCTCCTACTCTATATATTAAAAAAATAAAAATAAAATCCATTTCCCTCTAATTCAGCGCCAACCAATCAAATTGTTAAAAACACCGAATCAATCGATTAATAATAAAAATAAATGAAAGAATGGCAATAGAAAGATTCTAATTCAATAAGAAGAAGAAGAAGAAGAAGAAGAAGTACCTTTTTACGACCTGCGGCGAGCAGATCGGTACGGCTCTTGTTCTTGTCCATCCTCCGATCCGCTCCGTTTCTACTCCCCACCGTTACTTGTCACTAAACACCTCCTCCTCCTACTCCAATTCTCGCGCTCACCATCAGATTCTTCTTCAATTCATTTAAGAAGATAAACAAACTAAATCAAAATCACCCTCATTAAGAGCATTATTCACGCTTATACCACGCTGTTATTTCCTTCTCCAAACAAGGACAGATTGATTCGAGAGAGAGAGGAGGTAACACCTGTGATTTCGGTTCGGATTGGTATCGGTTCTGGAGGAGTTTGTTGCGAATTTGCTTGGAAAGGACGTGATTTTGCTGCGTGTGTTCGTTTTTTTGCTAGGTTTTGGCTCTCGTAGATCTAACGCAAAGCTTTTTCCTCAGTTGCTTGCTGCAGGTGAGATGTCGAGGGAGCAGCAGGAGCCATGTTTTGATTTGGTTTTGCTCCCTGGGCTGTAACGGTGTCGCGTTGGTGAACGAACCGAGACGACAAGGCGGGCCGAGTTGGAGGTCGGATGGTACGGCTTCGTTTTGGGGAACTAACCAAGACGACAAGGCTGGCAGGCAGAGTTGGGGAATGGACCCTGGGCCTAGAGGGCCGAGACTGATGGACGGGTCTCTGGACTGGCTAACTTTGGGCTCGTCGTGGGATTTACTAGTAATCTTCGTAATATTTTCAACTCCTATCAAGCACCTATGACACTTCATCTTTTAAAAATAATAGTTTATTCCCTTTAAATTGTGTTTGGTTTAAAATTAAAAATTGGAGATCAATTTTTAATAAATCCCAATATTTACCGCAACCTATTTTTTCCCACCCTCGACTTGTTAACACTTAATCCTTGTTTGGAGGTCGAGTGTTTATGCCCTAATCCTTTTCCCCTCTCAGACAAAACTAGGAAACAAGGAAGTACTAATCCCTTAACATATATCCCCTCTCAGACAAAACTAGGAAACAAGGTTAAGGGGGTGAAGTACTTATCCCTTAACATATATATCTCTCTTTAACCAAAAAACCAAACACAGCCTTACAGTTAATTACCGTTGCCATCTAACTCCAATTAATGTATTCACAAAAATATCTCGTTCCTATTACCTTATCTTGGAATTCTATGAAGGGCACATACCGAGTTTACCAGCTAAGCTTCCAAAACCACAAATCTGTCTATGTTGCTTAAATTTGCATGCCCGTCCAAGGCTACGTGTATTTTTACAGTTAATTACTGTTGAAGATGTTTTTACTCTTACCACAACTTTATTTGTGGAGTGCATCTCAAATTATGATTGAAAAAAAAAGGGTTTGGTCTAAGAAAACCATAAACTTTAGCTTTTTGTAAATATGTATTGTTTTCAAATAGTAATTATAAAAATTATCATGACATTAAACATAGTGAGTAATTGTTTTTGTGTTACGATTTATTTTTTAAAATTGTTTTTTGTGTGAAAAATATTAAATTAATATTTTTAAATTTTTTATGGTTTTGGTATATTGATGTCAAAATAAAAAAAAAATTACTCACTATTCTGCAATTAAGTGGGAAGTTTTCAAAATGAAAACTTAATATCCTAAGCAAAATTTGTTCTTGATGATTTTATTTTTTTTTTGCTGCGAAACAAGTTGCGTGGAGTAATTAACGTAAAATATCATAAGCAAAATTTGTTCTTGATTTATGAGCTTGCAAGGATTCTTTACATATCTATCATAGGTTTGAATTTACCAATTCAGCATGGTGTGGGAGCCCATATTAGTATGTGGAGGTAAAGCTTCCACACAGAAGGGAGAGGCCAGAGAGATGGAGATAATTCAATCTAATACCATTCTGCAATTAAGTAGGAAGTTTTACAAAATGCTTTCTTTGAGTCTCATTTGAGCATTTAATCAACACCTGCTCAATCAAAGCTTTTTTAGTTGATTTGCCCTTTGATTTTGTTAATTGAAAAAGTCATTGGTTTGGACCCATAGGAGGAAAATCTACTTGAGTTTGAATAAATAGATTTCAATGAAAAGTGGTTGTGAAAGGTTGGAATATTAACCTAGTTTTACAATGTATATGGCCTAAATTTGTGTCCAGTCATAAATTGATCTGATATGGGATTTAGACCAAATCAATTTTTAATTTAAATAAATAGATTTTGTATATATTTTTCAAATGTATTGTCAATGAAGAGTGATTATAATAGGTTGAAATTTTAATCTAATTTTACATGTATATAATAGCCTAGATTTTTATCTAGCCTTAAATTGATTTATCATGTTAATTAATTTAGATCATATCAACCTCCACTTGGTTTAATACGAAATTAAACATGAGTTGACGAGTTATTGTGTTCATCTATCAAGCTAACACAGGTTTAATAATATTAGTGAAATATTAAAAAAAAAATATAAGTTTATTGGAAAATGATTTTGTAAGTTGTTATAAGGAATTTAGAAATATAATTTTTCCAAAATGTTTTTGAAAAATCCCTTTCATCTGGGAGGTCATTTCCTACACATGCATCAATAAGTTCAACGCATTAAATTAAGATTAAAATTAGGACAGCCACCCTATTTTATTAGATTCAAAGTCATAAGAGCAAAAGATAATTAACTAGCCTCGAGAGTTTTGGTGGACAGATACAATGTCCTGTCCGATGATTGTTGATATCTATCAAGATCACAAAGTGATTTCACTCGATGAATTCACGGGTGAAGTCAACTCAATCTTGCTGTAAATCAATGCTAGCAAGCAAGTCTCCTCCCTCCGCCATGAACTTTCCTGCGCGGTGGGTGTGCATGATCACAGATTTTTGCCTGTTAAACAATGGGGCTAGACAGCTAACATCGTGCCCATGGATGGCACCACCCCAAGAAAAAAACACAAAAAAAGTGGAAGGGTGTGGCATTTTTTAAAACCAAATGACATTTCCAGATGAATAAGATATTGTCACCATGGAATCGAATCAGAAATCAGATCTTCCCCATGTTGGTTTAATGGGAAAAAAAATCTTAGATAGGTCAAAACCTGTTTGGTCAATTCTTATTAAAGGCTTATCAAATGATCCTTGAGATGCTAGTGATGATATACGTTATATATACATGGTTGGTGGGCTTGGAAATTTCTTAAGAATTATAAATGGAAGAAAGAAAAATACAAATATTCTTAGCACTCTCTCTCTCTCTCTCTCTCTCTCTCTCTCTGACTTCATGTTCATGCCGACCCTTCAAATCCTTGTACGAAAAAACAAGGGCAAGTTGATAGCTTTTCAAACCAGAAAGCTTTAGCATTCGCATGCTATTAATTAAAAATTAATGGCGATGGGTGAATTTTATAGCTAAAGGAGCTTGGTGAGGTTGCCATTTTGAATATCTCCATTATTTTGGCCTTTGTGTAGTCCACACATGCAAGTAGTGAGTCACATTCATCCTAGTGAATGTTCATGCCACCTTTGCAGACAGAAAAAATTGATACAGAATAGAGTAGATATGCCTTGTATAGGAAATCCCACTAGCATTAACCCAAAGAATAACATCCTTAGAGATAGCGTTTGATTACTATTTTTTTAAAATAAAAAAAATAGAGATAAAAAAATGGGAATGTACATTAAATATGTCTTTAAAATAATTTTAAAATAAATTTATATACTTTTAAAAAATGAAATACAGAAAAATATGTCACTTTTATTTTTTATGTCTCTGTATTTTTAAAAAATATTAAGTAAAAACTTCTTTGAAGATTAAAATAAAAGGGATATATTATTTTTATCCTTAATATCTCGGTTTTTTTTTCCAAAATATTAACGAGAGACCTTCCCTTATAAATTAAAATGAAAGTTCTTAAAAAAATGATGAATCTAATCCTGCCGAATGAATTTGTTCCAAGCCTATCTTTCAAATACTATAGTCCTAATCAATGCGTGGGGCGACCACCAATCACCTCACCTAGTTAATTAGGTAAACTCCACGTTGTTAGATTTTTTATTTTTATTTTTAATGTGATGAGTTGACAATCTATCATACTCCATTTATTTTTCATTATTTAATTACCTGTAATTATGCCGAAACTGTTACACAAATCTTTTATTTTTTCAAGAATAAAAATAAAATATTATTTATCATTGAAAACCCTATATGATTTATTTTAGTTCAATTAGTTTAATTTCTAAAAAAAATAAAATAAATTTTCTACATTTCAAAACATCATTTACAATACAATCCCAATTTCTTTTTTTATTTATTTTCATAGTGATATCATCCATTTTAGATATATATAAAAGTCAAGAAATACATTTGACTTTGCATTTTTAATGTCAAAAAAATAATATAGATAACCTTAAAAACAGCTTTGTTCTGGGAAAAACAATGGTAATAATATATGCTTAAAATGGTGGCACCAGCTAATATCAGATTTTCAATGCCTCGGTATGAATTCCTACCCCACGTGGCAGCATTGGGATGGTACTTCCACTTCGGGGTTCTTGATGGTGAAACTAAGTCAACCATCTCTATTTTCGTCAACAGTTGGATTAACTAAGTCCAGATCGAACGGACCGTAAAGTTTTATGTTTTCTGGTTAAAAAACAGGCATGGTTGAGTTGATCCCCGCTTGTAGCCAGCTTTCTAGAGATATTTATAAATACTTTTTATTTATAAATATATTAAAAATATTTTAAAAATATTTTGATATTAATATATTAAAATAATCTAAAAACATTAAAGAAAACTAACTTGAAGCTTTTTTTTCAATTATTTGCAAAAATATTTTAGAGCTGAAAAACAAATGGGATTAACATGTGGTGTGATATGCTTTTTAATTAAAAATATATTAAAATAATTTTTTAAAATTTTTTTATGTCTGATATTATTATATTAAAACTATTAAAAACCATCTAAAAATAATATTTTTTAGATAAAAATTATTTTTAAAAAATTAACAACAAAAACAAACACTCCAAATCTCTCGCAATTTTAACTTTCAAAATTTGGGTTGGATTATTATAATTATTGTACATTGAGAGGTATCCAACTTAATTTATAAGTAAATAAAACCAAATTAACTAGTGAAAAAATGTTAAAGATGCCTCTTTCACTCTCTTGTATTGTTCCATATACTTATCAGAATATTTCACTTGAATGATGATTTTAATTAAAGTAAAAAATTAATTAAATTTTTAAGGATCATAAAGAAAAACATCTTTTTTTACTATTTCAACTCTTTAAAATTAATCACATGCCCTAACACATGCGCTCTAGTTAAGCCTAGTTCATTAGTCACTAATCATTAGATAGACATATCGAGGAGACTAGTCTAAAATTTAATTTTGTAATATAATAATAGTTATTTTTAAAAGTATTTTTTATTAAAAATTATTTTTGATATTAGTATATTAAAAAAATTTAAAATAAAAAAAAATAAATTAAACAAATAAAAAAATTATTTTTGTGATAAGTGGATCATTAGGATCTGTATCGTCTTGTTTGTTACCTTTGAAATTCTGAATTCTAATCAAGCATGTCTCTTTCTTTTATATAGATATGTTTTTCTATAAATCTGTGATGATTATCATGCTATTGTTCTAGCATGACTTGAGTGTTTTTATTTTTTTATACGAAATTTCAAGGAATAGACAAATAACGAGTGTTATTAGAGTAAATGACAATAAAGATGATGTCCATATTGTGCAGTTTAAAAATTCAAGGTATAAAAGGTAAGGAAGTACATTTGCACCTCAATATATTCTTGTTGTTTGCTCTTTTAAAGCGAAATATCATTTTATCCGTGTGCAACTCCTTTGTTTGTGTCCCCATATTTTGCTATGAGGTTAGATAAACAACCACTTTATTAAGATCTCTCATTTTAGTTTCTACTCTCCTTGATGAATTAATATTGTGAAGTATATGCATCCGAATTATGGAATAGAGATTAGAGATATGATCTTTATGAGAGACTTAAATATGGTTGATTTTAATGTAATTTTGGAAATGAATTGTTAACGAAGCATAAGGCTTTGGTAAATTGTTAGGGTAAGAAAGTAGCATTTGATCTATATGAAGAAGTTGGGTTGATAATTCAGGTAGATAAGATTTCATCTCCATCAATTATGTTGTTGGTTATCTTGAGGAAAATGGCCCAAAAAATGATACAATACTACCTTACATATATAGTGGATGTAGAGAAAGAAGTTTTCTATTTAGATTAGGTCCCTATAGTTAGGGAATTTATCGATGTCTTTCTCGATAACTTACCTAGATTGCCTCTATATAGGAAAACTGAGTTTTGTATTGATTTGATTTTAGGTACTAAACCAATAACAATGGCACCATATAAAATGGCGGCAACAGAATTAAGGGAGCTAAATGAGCAACTGCAGGATTTGTTAGATAAAAAGTTTATTTGACCAAGTGTGTCCCTTTGGGGAGCCCCGATGTTGTTTTTAAAGAAGAAAGATGGGTCATTGAGCATATGTATAGATTATTATAGATAATTGAATCAGGTACCAGTTCGAAATAGATACCAACTTTCTTGTATAGATGATTTGTTTGATCAATTACAGGGGGCTCAATTCATTTCTAAGATCGATCTTTGATTTGGGTATCATCAGTTGAGGATAAGAGAGGAGGACATTTAGAAGATAACTTTTAAAACTCGATATGGTCATTATGAGTTCTTAGTGATGTCTTTTGGATTGACAAATGCACCTGTGACTTTTATAGACTTGATGAATATGGTGTTTAGACAATTTATTAATCGACTTGTGATAGTATTTATTGATGATATTTTGATGTATTCGAGGTCTAGAGAGGAGCTTGAGCAGCACTTAAGAATGGTGCCTTAGACTTTACAAGATCATTAGTTATATGGCAAATTCTTAAAGAGTGAGTTTTGATTGATTTTCAAAAGATTGAAATAGTTAAGTAGTGGTGTAGGCCTATTTTTTGGTAATAGAGATTAGAAGTTTCTTAAGTTTGGTTGGCTACTATCAGATGTTTGTGGAGAACGTTTCTCAAATTTTTGCACCATTGACTAAGTTAACGTAGAAAAATGTTAAGTTCCAGTGATCTGAATCTTGAAAGAAAAGTTTATTAGAGTTGAAACAAAGATTGACTACAACATCTATTCTTGTAGTACCATCAGATTCTGGTAGTTACACGGTGTATTATGATGCTTCGAGAGTGGGGTTAGGATGTATTCCAATGTAGCATGACAAAGTTATTACCTATGTGTCATGTAAGCTGAAAAAACATGAATAGAACTATCCTACATATGATTTAGAGATGGTAGTTGTAATTTTTGCTTTGAAGATTTGGAGGCACTACTAGTATAGCGAAACTTGTGAGATCTTCACAAATCATAAAAGTTTGAAATACATCTTTCAACAAAATGATCTAAATTTGAGGTAGAAAAGATGAATAGAACTGCTGAAGAATTATAATTGTACCATACAGTACCACCTGGGTAAGGCAAAATAAAAGTGAAAAGAGATCACAATGGACTCTGTGACAGGATTGCCTAGGAGTTAAGAGGGTTATAATTCGATATGGGTGATTGTTAATAGATTAACATAATCAACCAATTTTCAGCTAGTTAAGATTACCTATAGATATGCAAAATTGGCAGAATTGTTTAGTAATGAGATTTTTATGATTATACGGAGTGCCCATCTCAATAGTATCAAATAGAGGTCTGCAATTTACATCGTGGTTTTGGGTGAAATTCGAAAAGGCTATGGGCGCTAAAGTACAACTGAGTATAACTTTTTACCTTTAGATAAATGGTCAATTTGAGAGAACTATTCAGATCATGGAGGATATGTTAAAGGCTTGCGTTATGAATTTTAGGGTTGGTTGTAGTAAGTACCTACCATTATTGGAATTTGCTTATAACAACAGTTATCAAGCCAGTTTAAAGATGGCACCTTATAAGGCTTATATGGTCGGAAGTGTAGATCACTAGTTTGAGATTGGTGAGATAAGGGTAATGGGACTGAAGTTGATTCAAATTACCTCAGAGAAAATAGAGATAATTAGAAAGAAGCTTTAAAAAACTCAAAGTAGACAAAAGAGATACACAAATAAAAAAAGGCATGACTTAGAGTTTTCAGTGGGTGATTATGTGTTCTTAAAAGTATCACCAAAAAAGTATTCGGGTTTAAGAAGAAAGGCAAGTTAAGTCCATGATTCATTGGACCATATAAGATTCTAGAGAGAGTTAGAGCAGTTGCTTATAAGTTAGCACTACCACCAAACTTGTTTGTCATTCATCCGGTATTTCATGTTTCCATGCTATGAAAGTATATGTCTGATCCATCTCATGTGTTAAAAGTTTATCCCATTGAATTGAGAGATAATATGATTTATAAGGTGCGACTGAATGTTATAGTTGACTGATAAGTAAGGTAACTTAGGTCAATGGATATAGCTTCAGTAAAAGTGAAATGAAAAGGTCATTCGCATGAAGAAGCAACATGGAAGCTCGAGGATAAGATGCATGAGGAGTATCTTCATCTTTTTGATAATCTTGATAAATATTTAATCATTTCTATTAAGTTTTGAGGATGAAACTTTTATAAGATGGAAGATTGTGATGTTTTGAATTAAAAGAGATTAGAAAAAGACAACGAAACCCTTTAAGGCTTAAAAGTGAGTATAAATAAAATTAAAGGAATTGTAGTAATTGAATAAATCTAATAATTATAAATAAAAAAAAGAGAGAGATATGAAAATTTTAAGGGAGAACCAGCAAGAGTGAGGGGAGAAAGAAGAAGAAGAAAAGAAAAGAGAACAAAATAAGGAAAACAGAAGAGAATCAAATAAAATAAGTTTAAATGTAAGGTTTGGATTTTTAAATGTGTAAATATGTGCTTTTTTTAGTTTTAAATTTCTGTTATGATAAATGTTAGGGTTTTGAAAATTATGTTTTAGGTTTATTGATGAATTGATTTAAATGTTATGGTTTGATTGTTAAGGGTAATGAGTTAATTAGTTGATTTTGAAAGATTATAGGTAAAAATGATGATTTTAAGTTAAGATTTTGTTTGAATGGTGAATTTGTGTTAGAAATCAAGAAATAACAGTAGGTAGTATATGAAAATTCTGGGATTGAAGTCGAAGATGATGAAAATTCAGTTTCATCCCTTAATTTGTAAAAATTACAGTCTAGTCCATAAACTTTAAAAAATTATAGACTAGTCCCTATAACATCATCTGAGATTCTAGATAGAATAAAAGATGAATTATGGGTGGAATTCCAGTATAGTTATGAATTTTTAACACTTTTACTTTGGTCGTCCCATTTGATAAAAATTATAATTTGACCCTAAAAATTTAAAAACATTTCAAAATGGTCACTGGAGCATCATTAGAGATTCTGAATACAAATGAGGATGAATTATGGACATAATTTCACTATATTCATGAATTTATGATTTTTTAGTTTGGCCCTTCAATTTGATAAAATTGTAATTTTACCCTTAAAAATATAATAAATTTCAAATTGATCCCTAGTTATAATATTAGCTTTTTCATATTGGTGTGATGAATAATTTATGGTTATTTAGCAAATTATTATCAAGTTTTATTATGGATTAGATTTAGAGAAAACTGTTAATTTTTGGGTTTTTAGAAAAAATAACTAATTTATATAGGGTTATGGAATAAACCCTTAGTTAAGTGTATTAAATAGTTTATATGTTCTTTTGAGTTATTTTTTAATATGTCTCATTTGTATTCAGATAATTCTGATATTCTACCGGCAAGACATCAATAGGATTTCCTTTGGTATCTACTTTTAAGTGCTATTTGCTTTCAAGTCAGATAATTTTTTATATGCATAAGAAATATTATAAATATTTGAGTTGTTAATATGAATTCTATCATGCTTCTTGATAATATATATATATATATATATATATATATATATTGATTATTTTTCTTGTTGTGATAAAGCATGATCAATTGTTGAATCTGAATTCTTGATATGAGCCAATATATATTTTGAATTGACGTCTGAATTGATAACTCCTTATTTTATTGATATCATGAGTTGAGTCTTGAGATATGAATATGTTTGTTTGATTATGATTATGAATCTATGGCATGCCAGTCAGAATAATCATGTTAACAGGGTAGTGTTAGCCTTTGTGCACATCGTATCTGAACCCTAGTTGATCGGGGGAGTCACCAATCTACGTGGACTAATCATCCCAAATTACAGAGCCTCATGCTCATTATATTTTGATTTTCTGACGAGTTTTACCTTATGATATTCTTGTTCTGACCTATTTGAGAAACTTTTCTATAAGAATCTAGAGCCATAACTGTGTATATATTCATCATTGTTGTGTTGCGTCGTGTGTGTGTATATTGAATGTTTACTACCTACTGAGTTGTTCAACTCACCCTTTCATTATTTATCTTTCCAGGCTTATAGCTTGTTGGCGGGTCGGTTTTGTTGAACCTTTAGAATCTACTCTTTAATTGAAATTAGTACTTTTTCTTTATGTTTGGTTAATTGAAATTAGTACTTTTTCTTTATGTCTGGTTAGTACTTCACAACTATGAATTTATATTAACTCTTGTATTAAGACGATCGAATTATATTATAAAGTTAATTTTATTATTAATACTGAGTTGAACTCTAATTGAATTGTTAAAGAATAAATATGTATATAAGTTTGAGTTCTTATAGGTATGTAACCTTGTCTATATACCGGTTATGAATTCTGGATTCGAGTCGTGACAATAATATTATTATTGTTGACAAGGATGATAAGAAGAATAACTATAATAATTAAATATTTTTTTATCATGTGTTAATTTAATGCTAATAAATATTTTTATAGATGTGTCATTATCAATTTTTATATTATTTAAATACGAGAGCATTATATTTTTTATGGCACAAAACAATAGTTCGCCCCGTGCGGAGTCTATTCTAGAAGACAATTTTTACATATTATATCTTAAGCTAACACAATGACCGGCATTAGTTAATCTACCACGTAACTAGTGATAAAAAAGGGGGAAGACATGAATAAGAAAGTTAGTTTAGTTGATATCTTGTAAGCTTTGAAAAGTCAGTCAAATTTAATAAAGGGATTCAAACATCCACACAAAACCAACAGCTCAATAATGCATTGCATTCATGGTAAAAGGAAAATTCGAGCTACATTAAACAATAATAAATTAACTTGACCAATTTATGGAGAAATCGCTTCATTGATCATGCATGAATCTTGGTCATGAGTTTTCTTGACTTTTCCATCATATCTTGTCTTTTTTTTTAAAAAAATTAATCCTCGACTAGCTTTGCTAGAAAGCAATGCCCTTGAAGTGGACAGCAACTATCTATTCTTCAATAATTTATCTATATTATATGTTCGGTGGTTGTGTGTGTATATATATATATTCTTGAAATGAAAACCTTGATTTTGAGGCTGTTTATCTGGTTTTAATTATTTTTTAAAATTATTTTTTGATATTAATACATTAAAGTAATTTAAAAACACTAAAAATTATTAATTTAAAATAAAAAGTAAAAATATTATTAAAATTTAAAAATGTATGATGGAGAATCCCTAGTTATCATTCAATTTACTTGAAGACCTGTGACACGAGGGGAAAAGACAATAACTAGACGTTCGCAAATATAAATACAAGAGGCTTTCCTTGATATATTATATTCAATAATTAACAATAAAATTAACGAGTTGAGGTTTGTTTGGATTTGATCGAGATATTAATTCAACCTGATTTTTTGATAAAGTTAAAATATTTTTTTAATTATTATTATTATTGTTTTCGACTTAGATTAATTCAAGCTCGGAATTAACGGGGTATCGGATCGATCTCTACGGCTAGTTTTTATAACCATGGTTGTATTGTGGTCTCGTCTGCAGAATAAGTTTGTTTCCCATCTTTCTACAGTTTCTTCTTCTAGTCTTGTCAAAACGCACATTTCCCACTCCATTATGCATTCAACAATTAGCAACAGTGATTCAATCTCTCGGATCAGTTTTCAAACTTAACCCTCTTTCGTATTTTAGTTTGGTCTCTCGTTTCTTTATTGCTCCCCGCTACCCCACATTGAACTTTTCAAACTCATCTCAGCCATTAGATCACAACTAATCTTTGACTCTCTCCTCTATATCAACCCCTCCAAGTTCCGTTCTTTCCCTCACTTCCCCCCCCTCTCTCTGAACAGCCCGGAGACCACCCTCATGCCCCGTTGAGCTCTCTCTGAAAAAGCCCGAAGAGAATCCGTCCAAACATGGCAGTAGAGCTGATGAGTTTTAACACAAAGATGGATGATCAGGTGGCTATTCAAGAGGCTGCGTCACAAGGAATTAAGAGCATGGAACACTTGATCCGAATCATGTCTCACCAAAATAATCATCACGTGGCTGATTGCACTGACCTTACTGATGTAACCGTTTCCAAGTTCAAGAAAGTCATTTCCATCTTAAACCGAACAGGTCACGCCCGGTTCCGTCGGGGCCCGATTCAACCCAACCAGCCGGCCAAGTCTTCGTTTCCCCTCTCTTCACCCTCCACATCGACACAATCACCGCAATCACAGTCTCAGTCCCCCTCCTTCTCTCGCTTCCAAAACCTAACCCTAACTCCACAGCCAGTCACACCTCCGGTCACCGCACCGGCGGCGCCGACAAGTCTGACGCTTGATTTCTCGAAGCCGAATATATTTAGCTCCAAGAGTGCAGAGATTGAGTTCTCGAAGGATAGTTTCAGTGTCTCTTCGAACTCGGCGTCGTTCATGTCGTCGGGGATAACCGGAGACGGCAGCGTTTCTAATGGAAAGCAAGGATCGTCGATTTTCTTAGGATCCGCTGGCAAGCCGCCGCTCTCCACGGTGCCGTACAGCAACAAGAAGCGGTGCCATGAGCATCATCATGACGACAGTGTCTCTGGCTCCTCTAGTGGCAAGTGCCATTGCTCTTCTAAGAGAAGGTACGGGTTCGCGCACTTTAACACCCAGTGCTTTTTAGCAGAGTCCGCGCATTTTAACAGTCTCGAATTTTTCTTTTTTAAGGATTTGACTAGTGTTTGTTTCAATGCCCTTGCATGCATGCTTGGCTGTTAAAAAATATAGTAGTTGGTTTGACTCGAGAGAGTTGACTCGGTGAGTTGCTGTCGATGGCCTCGGTTCGCTTAAAACCGGGAAGGTTTAACGAAGGCTGTAGTTAACATAAAGGGAATCCCGTCCCTAACTTATCATCGAAATTTTAATTTCATCCCAATTTAATCATTATTTTTTACCAGACTCATCCCTTTGACCTATTAGCAAACAAATTTGCAATTGCATCCTTCTGTTCAAAACAATTACAATTGTTTTTTTAATAGAAAACGTCAAGTTTCTTAAAAATCGTCTTGTCTAGCAGGCTATATGCATGGATGGAAGTTCTCTATTGAGAATGAATTAATATTTTGATTACCAATTGGAAAGATTTTTAGATCAGGGACCTAATTTGGTATTAATTGATAGGTTAGACTAGAATTTGAGAGTTTGTTTCTGGGATAGAGCCAGTAAAAAAGAACCTTGGTAAATTTATTAACTTGGAACCGACGGTGAGTTATGGCGAGCTATAGGGAGCGGAGTTGGAGTTTGCTGTTGGTCAACGAGTTGGTGTAGCTGACCGGTTTATTGAAGTTGTAATTAATGATTTAAGGAGCACGCGTGACCGGCAGGGGTGTATAATTACGAAAAAGACCGCAAAGCGATAACTTTTGAGCATGGTGGTAAAGACATTTTTGTCTTTATACATAGTTTGCTTTGTCGACTTGGTCTCTTTCTTGTCCCAATGTTGACCACTAATAGCTTGTTAGGTTGAATATTAACTGGCCACGTTAATCACGGTCCCTGTTAGTGGACTACTTTTGTGTCGGGTAGCTGATGGTCCCTTTCGGGAGGAGTCGGGTATGGAGGATATAGAGGATTGGGAAAAGTTCCATACAGTGATGGCGGCCATAGAATTGTCTCGTGGAAGAAAGTGCTTATTACATGTGTAATTATGGGGAGAAATCTAAAAACAAAATAAAACTAATATGTTCAAATTAAATATTTCAGGGCATTAACATGGTGAAATGAAGCTTCAATTAATAATTGTTTTGTTAAATGAATTCATGTGACTGGTTTGGTTGATCTTTGTTTATAATTACTACTAAATGCAGGAAGAATCGGGTGAAGAAAACAATCAGGGTTCCAGCAATAAGTTCAAAAATAGCTGATATTCCACCAGACGAGTATTCTTGGAGAAAATATGGTCAAAAACCAATCAAGGGATCACCATACCCAAGGTAATTAAGTGGTTAATTGACTAAAACCCTTGGTTAATTCACGCATCAGGATCAAATCAGACAACAAAGTCTTAAAAGCTGTGCTCTGGTTGATATGTTTCAGGGGATATTACAAGTGCAGTACAGTGAGAGGGTGCCCGGCAAGGAAACATGTGGAGAGAGCAACAGATGATCCATCCATGTTGATTGTAACCTACGAGGGAGAGCACTGCCATACCCAAGGTGCAATGGAGGGTAACATGGCTGCCGGAACTGTTAACCTGGTGTTCGAGTCAACCATGATGGTAGAGGAATAAAGGAGGAGAGAGATTTAGGTTTTAGGAAAAGAGACAAGTTAGACTTTTGTAATATCAAGATGGTTGAATTTGGTGTCTGATTTTGTATATTAAATTTTTATTGATAGCGGTGGGGGAATCTTAATCTCCCAATGTGATCTTCAAAGTAAATCAAAGTGTCTTTAATTTATTTGTTTTTGTTCTCGGTTATTGGATCTCTCTCTCTCTCTGGGGGTTTTTTCTCTAAAGAAAAATGATTCTTGATAAAAACAAGGGGCATCTTGGAGAGAGTGGTGACAAAAGAGAGGGTGATCGACTGGCCATGATCTAACGTTGTATATTCCCTGAAAATGGAAATAAGAGAGCTTAAACTATCAATTCAAGAACATGTGATCGTTATTTGAAAGTCTCCGCATTAGGAACCAAATTTCAAGATAAAAAATATAATTATTTTTAAATTTTTAATAAAAAATTCTTTTATAATAAAAGGACAGAAAGAAAAGAAATACTTTTGTTGTTAAGTAGCAAATGGGTGGTAGAAAAAGAGGTTGAAGTAAGGAGCTATTAGATCACCAAAACAATTCATAAACCACCATTTGACGTTGAGTTTCAAATTCTTTGATTAAAAAGGCCAGATAAAAGGGAGATCACCAGTGACTAAGACTTTTAGGTAATAAGATAGTGGTTGTTTTAAGATAGTGGTTGAAAACACAGACGAATTATATTTTTAAAAAATTTAAATATTTTATTTTATTTTTAATTAATTTAAATTTTTTTATATTTTAAATCGTTTTAATACACTGATTTTAAAAATAATTTTATTTGGAATAGACGGCGAAGATGGTAAATATAACATAATATGGCTTGCTTGATGTCTAATGGGTGGACCTAAAGCATGCAAAGTTCAGTCTTTTTATGCTGAGCCAATTCAAATGGTTGCTTAGGAGGGAAGGACTCTAGCTTTTGCCGTCTAGTAGATCTTTTGACCAAGGGTATTTTTACTAGTACAGTCAGGTGCATATAATTTATATTTTTTTTTCAAATTGATACTAAATTGTATCGTTGGGAAAAAATATTCTTGTATATATATATATATATATATATATATTGATGGGAACCTCATATCTTTTATACTTTCTTTTTTTTTTACTATTTTTTATCTTTTTTATTACTTTATATTACTATATTATTATTATATTATTATTATATTACTCTTAACGTATTAGTATTCTAATTAGTATTATAGTAATTTACTATATAATTACTATTAATTAACTAATTACTATTAAATTATTAATATATTATTCTATTAATTATTATAATAATTAATATTTTAATTTTAATATAATATTCTAATTTTAATATTAGAAATTAGAATTCTATATTTTTTATTCTATTCTTTACTTTTATTTTTTTACCTCATTTTAATCTATTCTTTATTTTTATTTTTTACCTCATATATATATATATTATTATTTTTTGTCAAACAAGAAAGAATAATTTTTTTTTATATAAACTATTGGAGCATGTCATTAATATTCGAAATTGTTCAGTCTAGCCAATTTTTCTCACCATATCTCTTGAAATCCAAGTTTCAAATGACAATAATGAGGAAGATAAATACATCTACTATTTTACCAATTTTCCACCTTCAAGAATATTTGAATGCAATGCAAAGAAACACATCATTCATGGCAAGTCTGATGAGTTTGAGATCGGCATCAAGAGTCCAGCATTATGTTCCCACCTATCCTATTAACTGCCAGCGCCATTTATCCCATTTTTATGATTTTAGGGTGATTAAAAATACGATAATAATTGTTTTTAAAATTGTTTTTTGTTATAAAATATTGATATTTGTATATTAAAACGATTTGAAAATACTAAAAAAATATTATTTTAAATAAAAAATATAATTTTAAAACATAAAAGTAAATAAAATTACAACAACAACAACCCATTAGCATGTGAAGATGGGGTCAAATCATAAGAATCATAGTCTTATAATGTGGATGGAATTGACTATGGGAAATCATGCTTCATTGCTCCTTTTTTTTTGTTTTTGAATTGAAAGTGGGTGATTATAGGTACAAAGAAGAAAACTGATCTTATCCAAAGCTGCTACATGAGTTTTGCTACGTAATTAAGATAGTTATATACATTATGGACAAGATTATAGTCATAAAAAAACTATATTATTGACAGGATAGTTATATAAGATTATAGTCATAAAGAAACTGTATAAAATTTATTCCTCCTATCATAAATTTAAGTTTTAATTTTTTAGAAAATCATAAAAATGAATCTCAAGATAAATATAATACTTTGATATGAAGGATCTATTGTTATATAATAAATAACTTAATTAAAATTAGAATTAAAAATTCATTTATTTGTTAGGAAGAAATTTTTTTAAAAAGTAAATTCTAAAAAAGTAAATTATTTTATGATATTTGGTGGTATAATGAAAAATAAATTGAAAAATACTTTACAGTGTTTGGTTGTGTTATGAAAAATGAGCTGAAAAATAACTTATTAATATTTTATTTTTTTAAATTTATTAAAATTATAAAGAATAAATCTTATAAATTAAAAAGTTGAATGAAATTGAAAAAAATATAATTTAATAAATTATCTCAAATAAAATAAATAATAATCAAAATAATAAAGATTAAATCTAAAAAATAAAAAAATTAAAATAATAATAATAATTATTTCATAAATTATTTTAAATAAAATAAGTAACAATCAAAAGAATGAAAATTAAATTTGATGAATAAAAAATTTTAATTAAAAAATAATAATGAAAAAATAAATAAGAATGAAAAAAATTTAATATAAAAATTAAATTTTAAGAAATTAAATTAAAAAAATATTTAAAACAAAATATATATAGCAATTAAAAATTTAAGTATTAAATTTAATATAATTAATAAATAATATGATATTTTTAAATTTTTTATTATTTTAAAAAAATATTTTAAACTTAAAATAAAAAAAATAATTTTATAAAAACTAAGTAAAATTTTTGTGCGACTAAATTGTTTTTTATTAATTAATTTTTTTAATAATAGATAAATATAAAAAAATTTTCGTCAAACAAATAAACTAGGCGTGAGAAAAACTTAGTACTGGTGTGCCAGGAAAAAATTTTGTAATGGTGACCTTTACATGATGCAACCGACAGGTCGTTTTGACAGAGAATAAAACTACAAGAATTGGGATAGCGACCAGCGAGTTAAGCGAAAGTACAGAGAAGCCTTTTGCTTTGCTGTCTTCTTTCCACCGTGGCATTACGAGACCTTGCAAAAGAAAGACCCGTAAAGCCCCCCCCGACTCTCTTCAGATTCAGGGTTTTCTTTCTCTTTGAATCCAAAATCTCTCTTGCTCATCAGATTCTGACCAGCGAGGTCAACTCGCTCTGTCAAGCTTGTCAAAGCTTAAAAAACCAAGCAAATCTCATCAAGCATGTTGCCCTCTTACATTCTGTTGTCTACCTTAAAAGACCAAACTTCCCTAAGGTTTGTTAGTTACCTGTGATGTTGGTTTGTTAGTCTTTAGTTTCGTCGGAAATTGGTGAAGTTTGGTTGAAAATTGTAGACATGAAGATTTGTTGTTACATGTATCCTGGTTAATAATAATTAATTACCTAAAGAACCCAAAATCATTAGATAAAAAACGATCAAATCTTGATTGCTAATTTTAGCTTTTTCCAGCAAAAGTTCAGAACTTTGATTTAATATAAGGCCTTTCCAGCTTAATTTGAGTGGAACCCAGAAGTTAAGATCTTTGATTTTTTAGGGGTTTGCTGTGTAACTAGAGTTTAGGACTGTAATGGCTGAACTAGGGAGGAGTGATGTTGATGGTAATGATATGATTGAGAATTTGATAGCTGCAAGGAAGTCATTGAAGCTAAATTTAGAGAAGTCGAAAGCTTTAGGGTTTTCTCTTGAGAAAGCTGGGCCGAGATTAGATGAGATTAACCAAAGATTGCCTTCTCTAGAGGCGGCAGTGCGCCCCATTCGTGCGGACAAGGAAGCACTTATTGCTGCCGGGGGTCATATTAACCGTGCCATTGGCCCTGCGGCTGCGGTGCTTAAAGTTTTTGATGCAGTTCATGGACTGGAGAAATCGTTATCGGATCCAAGGAACAATCTTCCTGGGTATTTGTCAGTGTTAAAGCGACATGAGGAGGCTTTGAGGTTTCTGGGAGATAATTGTGGATTAGCAGTCCAGTGGTTGGATGATATATTGGAGTATTTGGAGGATAATGTTATGGCAGAT
>NW_011499985.1:249779-287177 GCF_000495115.2 Populus euphratica
TAATTTTAGTAGAGCAACCTCTTTTTTCAGACCATTGTCTGAATTTTCCTAGTGAGATAGAAATTCAGAAGCTGTTTAAATGCAAAGCAAACGGAGTGCTATATCTAGTGCCTGGTAGGTTCTGCAATCTCGAGCAAGTCCTGGACACTAGGATGAAAGCGAAGATGGGCCCTTTTAAAAGCGTAGATAATACTTTGAGTTATAGATTGTCATTTTACTTTCATTTTCACTCTCATTTATTCAAATAGTGGGCGGCTGTCGAAACCTTATATTTGCTAGATTTGTGTACAATTCTTTGATTGAAAAGCAATTAGAGGTCTAGCAGAAATTAAATTGTTTACTTGTATTCTGAGAAGGGCATAAATGTTTGTGTGGAGAATTTATGGATGATAATTCTATGCAATTGCTGGTGTTAGAAGTTAACTTACAGCCTTGAGTTCACTAGAAATATGATCAGAAATAAGATGTTGGCTCATTCAGCTTGTCCTATTTTGAATTGTAATAGAATTTTTCATTGTTTAAAGCCTTATTAGTATATGATTCACGCTTTCATTGATCAATTACTCTATTAAGTTGGAGAAGATGCTTTAGCTTTGCGTACTATTACTGTATATTTTGTTTTCCATCTCAATTGGTTGACTTGGATGTGCACTGGCTGAGAGGGCATGCCTTTTAGGCTGATGTGTGAATTTTCATGAATGTCTCTCTGAAAGCTGTCATAGTATAGTACCTCCTAGTGCTCTTTCTTCTTAGACATTCCTGATTCATAACCTTATGCTCCTCCTATCAAGTTACTCCTACAAAGCTAGCTGCTTGTCCACACATCCCTGCAAATTCTGTCTCCTCACAGGCCATGCTCTTCTAGATTTTCTACGAAATCATGTTTCCTTCTCTTCTTATCCTCATGGCAGAACCAGTTACCTTCCTGAATAAAAAATCTCATTAAAATGTCTTGAATGATGGACCTGAAGCCACGACTGTGCAATGAAAACAGAAGCTTCCTAAATCAGGGAAAGAATGAAAGCCAAGTTATGGTGGACAGAAGACGGAATTTAACAGTAGTCCATGAATGATGCGTCATGCTGATTTTCTTTTCTATTTCTTTTTCAAAAAGTATAAAGAATTCCAAGTTCATGGACTCCATTTGAAAATAACGAGGGAATAAGATCTGTAACTTGCATTTTGGATTGTAGCTACATCAGTACATCACCAAGGATGACTCTCAGAAAGCACTTTGATTCCCCTTCTCAAAAAGTGCTTCAGGCCAGATGGAATATTTTTTGCCATTCTTTTTCCATGTATTGGTTAGGCGCTGCTGATACTGTGTCCCCCCACCTTTGCTAACTTTGCCTGTCAAAATCTAGTAAATTGGTTTTCAACAACAAGAAGCTCGACAAGGTAAGGAGATTTCTTCAAGTTGGTTTTGTGGGAAGAAATTAGAAACACTCATAAAGGGAACTCTGTTCTTTTTGTCATCTGACTTCAAATTTCTCAATAGTGAATGCCGTATAAACATCTAGTATTTTATCAATATGTCCACATCTAAAAAGAAATCCAGACGAGTTAATTTAGCTTCTTGATGGAAATAAGTAAGTTTTTAATTTGATGGTTGGATAAGGATAAAATTTTACAATCGTGTTCTACATACGTTGTTCTATAAATGGTCAGTTTTTATTATAATAGATTGACGTTTTGATTTTTTTTTTTTTAACGTTTCCTTTTATTTTCCGAATCTTTTTCTAATTAGATATAACTTAATTTTTATTAGTTAAGTCAGTTTAGCTTCGTATTCAAAACAATTTGCTATTAATATTCAATTATTCACTTTTAGAGTTTATTAAACCATAATTCTCTCTATAACCAAGATTTCTTCTATGTCGTTATATGGGAGATTATTGAGGTGGTTGGGTACCTCGTACTACCATTTAATTCGTCAAAATATCGATTTTTTAAACCTCAATTGGTAAGAGATTATTGAAAGACAACAATTTATGTCTCGACACTTGGTGTGTCCTGTGTTTTCGCAGGCCGAGTGGAGATTTTCTGGAGAAGGAGAGGCTGTGATGACAAAAAAACGCCTGGTACTTTGATATCAAGTAATAGAAGGATTCAAGTTTAATCGACACGTTAACATGACCTTGACCCCTTTTTTTATCCTCATTTTCAAGCTTCCATGGCTCCTCGAAATGCTCTGATATGGGAACCCTTTTTTTGGTTTTGGTCAAACATAGGAACAGAGTGATGTGCACACTTTCTTTAGTTATTCTAACACTGAAACCCGATGTCAACTGGTCTTATCCACAGAATCAGCAAATAACAATTAGTCGAGGGTCAGGCCAAGAATGTAACTGGTCCGTAACCTGGAACATCTAATCAGGTCAACCTTAAGTACCAGCGTGTTGTTCCTTGGTTTGCTGCAAGGGTGTAAGATTCTGGACCTCCTTGCAGTTGTCGTGTTGTTCGTCCATGTCTGTTCTTTTGTTGACAAATTCTGCTACACATTTTGGATCCAATTAATACTAATCAACCGGTTTGACCGACTACAAATATCACAGAACCGTGTTTTACTTGTCTAAGTTGTACCTCTGCTAGGGTTCTTATTCCTTCCTTAAATTGCCCGTGCCTGTTATAGAGTTTCTCTCTGACCCCCCCCCCTCTCTGTATATATATATATAGAAATGGAGATTAAGAAGCTGAGATAAATACTACTTTAAGAAAGACTCCTTATCATTACAAATTTCAAAGCAGAAAAGAAGTATTAGTACAGAAAAGAAAGTTTTCGAACAAAAATGTATGTGACTAGGCCTCTTTCGATGTACAAAAGAAATCCCTCAGCTCTTTCATCAGCTCCTCCTGAAGGTTCAAATTCTGGTATATTGATAATACAAGATGAAGAAGTTGATCTTACTTGTTGTTTTTGCTGCTCCAAGATCGATTTTGTCAAAGACCTGCCTTTCCCGCAGAACAAGAATCTAACAGTTAGCTAAACCACAAGCACAGCTAATAATGGACAGACGACAAGCACAGGTAATAATGGACAGACTATTAACAGTACTAACCAAGTTATCTTCATCCCTGTGCTTAATCAGCCACTTTCTTCCAATCGATACTACGTGATCGAGCGTCAAGGGAAGCATAAAGGGTATGCTTAATAATCACAAGTCGCAGTTTCCATTTATTTGTTTTTCATATTATGTGATCGTGAAGCTTCAGAAAATCAAAATCCTTTATGTTCGGCTACTTTACATAATCGACATGATTTTTCTAACTGCATCTGTGCATTAAACTTGGCCTTAATTCAGGGAAGCACACACAAATGCTAAAGAGGAAGACGAAACAACGTGCTGTTTTGGCTTCTGTAGACATAATCCGGATAAGGAACCGCAGTCTTTCGACCCCAAGGACGTGTACGAGCAATATGAGATTTGCAAGAGTAAAAGGTTTGGTTACGTTTCAAAATCGGTGGCTCCAGATGGCATCCCTCCATATTTCTTAAGGAGAAAAGGCTGGACAGTGTCAACCTCAACTGCACGTGATTTTGAGTTGAAGGAAGCAGCAGGCCTTGACAGAAATCTCTGAGCCCGCCTTCCAGATTTCCACTTGCCATTATCACAAAGAAGTTCTGCCCCTGTTGTTGTAGGAAAATGGTATTGTCCTTTCATGTTTATCAAAGAAGGAAAACTGAAGGACCAGATGAGTATTTCAAGGTACTATGAAATGACACTGGAACAAAGATGGGACCAAATTTTCGCAAGTGAATATAATTCTAGTGAAGCAACTCTGTCGTTGTGGATGGTGTTGTTCAGAGAGTAACGGTTGCTGTTGCAGGTAGAGAAGTTGCACCGGACAAAAGGAATGCAGTTGATGGGGTGATGTGGTTTAGGAGCTCCGGCGATGTTGGAGGAGAAGCAAGTGTGGGGCTGAGTTTAGAAATTGTGGGGGGGATGAAGTGGGAGCAAGAAAGAGCTATATTGAGTATTTTCTATGCCTTGCATGTTTGGATGCAACAGAATACAGATAATGGGAGAAGATATTGGAATTATGTCCAGAACATACCAAAATGCAGACATACTTTATGCAGGATAAACACCAGTGCTTGTATCAATATTGTTTTTAGGAAGCAGATCATGCAATCAGTATTCCCAATGAAAGCTTACAACTACATGAAAATTTATCAAAAACAAAACTACATACAAAAATAAATATTTTGCCCAGCAGTTCACCAAATGATAACACACAAAAGGCTATGCTTTCATACAATTACTGCTACATACCCATTGTCGACAAGCCAATGTAACATTCCTGCTGCAATGCCCTTTGTTACAGAGAAAACAGGAGAAAGGCTATCAGGCTGTACTGGGCGAGGATCATATGTACCAAGTACTCCAGCAGCAGTATCGATAATTCCACTCTTCACCATTTCTTTCCTCACACAGCTGCCAAAGAGAAAACAGGACTAATTCAAATGGGTGAAAGTTTTTGTTTATACGCAGTATTACAAAGAGAAAGTTCTCGACAATTGAAACCATGGCAGACTTTACTAGAGCCCTTAGAAACTTTAAATAAGAGCTACCAACAATCAAAAGAGAATAACATGACGAAAATGTCCCTAATAAATGAGGCTCTCCACATAACTTTGAGTTTCAAAGTAGATGTGAGATTTGTTGTTTGGAACCCTACTCCAGCTTTGGTCAAGGGATCATCCAAATGCAAACATAATCGCATGTCATATGGTTCCAAAGAAGAACTCCCCTGAATAGGATTTTTTTCATCATTGAGGGTTCCTATAGGCACCGTATTTCTAGGAAGGATTCCTCTGAATATGAATAGCTCCTCCCAGCTTTCATTCTTCTTTGTCCACATCTCAAACATCAAAATTCGACTCTTTATTCCACTCAAGCTCATTGCAAGTAATTCTTTATAGATCACAAGGTATATTCAATATTCCAATGACCTTCTGAATAAAACTGAGCAAATTGCTTAGAAAAAGTACTATTCTGCAGTTCACTGGTTTTAAGGCCGACATTAAGAGGGGGACTATGATGTTTTAAAAATCAGTAGGAAAGGGCAACCAAGCCCGAGGCTTAAAAGTAAATATAATTAAATGAGAAGTATTGTGGTAATTGAATAATGGTTATAAATAAATAAGAAAGAAAGAAAAAAAGAAAGAGGGATCTTAAAATTGAAGGAGCAAACCGTGAGAGAGAAAGAAGAAAGAAGAAGAAAAAGAGAAAAGAGGAGAAGAGAAGGGAAAAGGAAGAGATTGAAAGGAAATAAGTTTAAAGGTAAGATTTATGTTGTTAAATATATAAATGTGTTATTTGAACTTTAAATTTTTGTTTTGATAAATATTAGGGTTTTAAAAATTTATATTTTGGGTTAATTGATTAATTAATTTGAATGTTATAAGATTGATTGTTGTAGGTAATTGATTATTTAGTTGATTATGGAAGATTGTAGGTAAAAATGATGATTTTGAGTTATGATTTGTATAAATAGTGAATTTTAAGTTAGAAGTCTAGAAAGAACAGTAGGTAATTTGTGAACAATTCTGGGTTTGAGGTTGAAGATGATGAAAATTCAATTTGGTCCCTTAATTTATGAAAATTATATTTTAGTCCCTAAACTTTGAGAAAATTATAATTTGACCCCTAAATGTATTTTGAGTTTCTGAAAAGTGTTATTAGGAGATTAAGGATGATTAATCTCAGTTTGATAATTGATTTGGAATATTTTCAGTTTGGTCCCTCAATTTTAGAAATTTACATTTTAGTCCCAAACTTATGAAAATTATAATTCAATCCCTGGTTCGTTCTAGACCGAAATTAGGATGGGTTATGGGTGAAAATTCAGTATGGTTATGTATTTCTAGATTGGTCCTCCAATTTTGGTAGAATTACATTTTCGTCCCTGTTTTGAAAAATTATCGTTTTAGTTCATAACTTAAGAGACTAAATCTAGTTTTAATTTATGCATTGGGATCTTTTGTTTAAGTTGTTTTTTTAGTATATTTCATATATTATTATAGGTTCTCCTAACGATCCTCAATAGGATTTTGGGTCTTTTCGTCTGACATTCATTTTAGTTTTATATTTTTCGGGTGAGTGGGATAATCTTTAATATGCATATAATATAAATAAATATGTATGTTGATTATATAATGAGTACAATTAGTTAATCTCTTAAATATTTATATATTTTGCTTTATTTTCCGAGTACTCATCTATTCTTGAATTTGCATTTGCATTTTGTCGAGCTAAATTCTATTTGATATGATATGCGTTTCTTTGATGATTCTATAAATATCTATCATGCCTTGATATAGGACTTGTCAGTAACTCCATGCTAATAAAGAGTAGTTAATCTATGTGCACATAGCATTTTGTATACCTAGCTGGTGAGAGAGGCATCAGCCTATGACGACTGATCATTCCACAGTGGTCATCTGGTCTCTGATATGTATTCCACTATGTTATAATGATATGTTTAGTATGTATATGTATATGTATATCAAGATAAATCATCTTGCAAACTATTAATATCTAAAATATTTAAAATGTATATTAAATATTATTTCTTTACTGAGTTGGTTGAAGTCACTCCTCATTTTTAATATTATTTTAGGTTCTTAGTTTCTGTTAGCAGGTGGACTTGTTGAGTATTTCTACTTCTTTAGTTTTGGTTGGTATGCGTTGCTTGTTTTGTGAGGCTTTCTTTTTAGTTTTGATTCAATATCTTAGACGCTCCACTATTACTCTGTTTTAATTAAGTTTGGATTTTAACAATGTAATGAGTATTATGAATTATTGTTTTTGTTTTAATTACTGATAAAGAGTTTTGAACTATCCTTTAGTTTCATCAGTTTTGAGTAATATAATATTTTAAAAAATTATAAAATGCTGCGTATTTTTTAATAACTTGTTCTTTTGATATGTCTGTTTTAAGACTTAGCATAAATGGGGTGTTCTTTTGATACTACTCCTGCGTTGTCGGTCATGAACTCGGGATTCAGATTATGACAGGGATATATAAAGCAATTAGTTGAATCCAAAAGCCACCACCTTCCTTAATGCCTGGGTGTCTAGACATCGATCAATCAAATTATTTCATCAAATCCAGGCTGTGTCTACTTTAAGAAAGGGAGATGAAAGATCCCGTAGTGCATTGCTGATATATATCAATAGTCTATCAAAATCTTATACTCAAACTTCCACATGTCGACAAGCTTGTAGCAAAGATTCCAGGCACTAATACAATGGCAAGATCTCAGCATTAGGTGCTTTTCCTCTAACCTGATTCCTACTTTCTCTTATTGTAAGTGCTTTTCTGTTTAACTTTTTGGCCTTGGTTAGTAACTCTCTACATTTGATTGCAAGTGTCAGACAGTTATTTCTACAAAATAATGGTGCTTTTGGGATGTATTCAGGTTTGAGAAATCCACTTAAACTGTTTAGCTATATGACTCTAGTGATGGCAATTGCAACTGCTCTTGTTTTTCATTCTTTTTTGGCTGAGTTAAATTAAATAGAATCCAAGGACTTGGGCTTAGAACTACGGAAATCAACAATGGCAATCTTAAGAAGGGCATCATTATCGATGCCTTAAGCTGTGAGTGTCAGAGATCTGTCCTTAATAATTTCATTAACTCTTTGGTATTCAATAAGGCCGATTCCCATGCTGCAGAGGTGTGATAATTCTTGTCACCATCAGTATCCTTGTATTGGAATTAAGTATCAACATCTTCAAGCATTTGTAACTAGCTAGCCAGATTGCTTAGTGCTTGTTAGTGAAGCCGCGGAAGTCAAAATCGATTAATTGTTACAGAAATTCATATCAAACCCTAATTGATGGTAGAAGTCAATGAAACAAACGAATGTGAAATAGAGGAAAACAAAATTGCAAAGGAAATTCATCGTGTTTATTGAATGGTGTAGCCCGTTCAAATATATACAACAAGCAAAGAATATTCTGGCTAACTTATCCCATGCAATATCAATACTACTCTTTATGTACAGTGCTTTACAGAAGCAACAGAGAATAAATAACAAAGTAATAGAATTCAGATAACTATGTCATCCTTCTCTGCAATGGCGTGGTGTGTTGATGATTCATCCTTTAATAGTCAATAAAAATATTGAGTAACTTTGGTGTATATACAATGTTGATTGAAAAGCTCAAAACATGTTTATGTTTTAAGAGATGGGGATGGAGAAAATCTAAAAGACTCTGATGGCAGGCTATTACGCCTCTTTTGCTGTCCAATAGGCTTAATGCAATCATACGATGGTAGAAATTAGAACTCTTACAGAGTCTGATGCTCTTAATGTTAACAATTGGCTTTTAAGAAGCAGCATCTGCTTCTTAAGGGTAAAGAGTGTTTTGTTTTCTTTGAAAAGTTATTTTTAAAAAATTATTTATTAAATTTTTTTATATTTATTTGACATTAGAAAAATTGATCAACGAAAAACATTTTCCAATCAAAGAAAAAATTATTTAGGTTTTCAAGAAAGTATTTTTTTTTATTTTGATCGGAAAACACTTTTCAGAAATTATGAAAAATTTAGAAATGTTATATTATTTGCTGATTATATCAAATTTGGTTCTCCAACTTTTAATTGCTATATATATTTTGTTTTAATTTTTTTTTTAATTTCATTCCTTAGAATTTCATTTTTATATTAACTTTGGTCATGATTTTTATTTTGCTTTTTTCCTTATCATTTTTTAATTGAAAATTTTTATATATCAAATTTGGTCCCCATTCTTTTTATTGTTACTTATTTTATTTGAAATAATTTATGAAATGTTAATTATTATTTTTTTAATTTCTTCATCTTTCAATTTTTTTTTATTTTTTAGATTTGATTTCTGTTATTTTAATTATTATTTATTTTATCTAAAATAATTTATGAAATTATATTTTTTTTAATTTCATTTTTATTCAACCTTTTAATTTGTAAGATTTGTCTCTTATTATTTTAATAAACTTAAAATAAAATAAAATATTAATAAATTATTTTCCAGCTTATTTTTCATGATATAACTCAATACTGAAAAATATTTTCTACCTTATTTTTCATTATATTATTAAATTTTAAAAAATAATTTACTTTCTCATAATTTATTTTTAAAATAAAAATTATTTTTCAATAAATAAATGAGCTAAATAAAGTTTTTATTATAGAGAAAGCGGGGTAAAAAACAAAAATAGCATAACAGGAGACAAGGGAAAGGAGACGATAATTTTACGTGGAAAACCCTCTCAAGATGAGGGGAAAAACCACGGGGCAATCACGGAAACACTATTATTAATTTACATGCTAAGGTAACAATTTTGTTTTTTTTTAATGTACAGATAATAGTCAAACTATTATAAGAAACAATAAGTAAAAAAATAGAAAGAAGCAAAGTCAGAAACAATATAATTAATTAATTAATTAAAGGATATATATACACATCTCCTCCGATGGAGATGAGAGGCGTTGGGCCAGCCCTTTCCTCCTGCTTTGAATTGCGCTCCTATAATTGGGCTCATATAGATTCTCAGTTGCTCTAGAGTTGTTGACTGGAGCACGTAATCCGGGAGTGCTGTCAGTTTCGGGCAGTTCCAAAGTGTCAAGGAACGAAGAGATGGCATTATGATTGAATTGAAGATGTTCGTTTTATCTTCATTTCCTCCTTCTCCTCCTTCCCACTCTCCCATTAACAAAAAGGCCCAAAAGAAAAGACTTTTCAACTTGGGGAACGCAATAATAGTATTTGACGATGATGATGATGATGTCATTTCTCCAATACTAATGTCACTATCCTCACCATCCTCCCCATCAACTCCCAATCCCAAGAATTCACGCCCCACCCTCCGCACGCGTCCCATCCCGTATACGGTTAATTCTTCAAGAGATGGCAACTTCCCCAGAGGAGGCAGTTTCTCAATCTTCCCCCAATCACCGAGTGTAACAACCCTTAGTTTGTTAATCCATCCAGGAAACACTGGGATGATTCCTTGGTAATAATCTATCTCCAAAGATTCTAAGTTTGGAGGTGGTTCTAAGGCTTCAAGGACTTCACCATCCCGAATTATCCTCCTTTCTGTCCTCGATTCAAACCATAAACCTAAATGAGTGAGGTGTTTCTTACTATTAAGTTCTGCTTTCGTAACCTCATCAGGATCTTTCTCATCTCCCAACCATCTTATCGTAAGAGATCCTTGAAGGTGGTTCAAGTTTCTCAAATCCCCAATATTAGACTCTTTATCACTACCACTCACATGGAACTCATCTAATTCCCGAAGAAAACTTAACCCCTCAACTCCTCTCATCTTCACAAACCCCGAATCACCAACACTGAGATATCTTAATTTGACTAGTCTTCCTATGTTATCAGGCAGCCTTTCAAGTTTATCACAACCCGAGACATCTAAAGTTAGCATATTATACAATTCACACATCTCTTCAGGTAACTCCCTGATCTCATTAAAGGACAAGTCAACATGCCTCAGGTGTATCAACTTTCCTATGTTGGATGGGACTTCTTCTATTCCGCATCCTGACAACCTCAATGTTCTTAGACAACTCAAATTAGCGATTAATTTAGGTAAGGCTGCATTCATCAATGAAGGACGACCATCAACAATCAGGCTGCGAAGCTTCTTGAAACTATGGATGGCTGCAGGTAAGGGGTGGGTTTTATAATTTCTAAACACTACCATGGAGTGTCGGGTATCTCTAGAAAAAGAGTCTATCTTCGACTCTGCCGCACCATCGATATCTACACTAAAACATTCATTTTTTGTCAAACTCTGCGCAAAATCATGCACCATGTCATGCATCTTACATTCATTAATGCTGCCATCACCCTCGTCTTTCTCAAAATCTTGAAAGAAAGAGCGAGCAGCTAAAGCTTCGAAGCACTCACGACCCATTACTTCCATCTCTTTATTCTGTGTTTCCCGAAGGAAACCTTGTGCCATCCACAGTTTGATCAAAGTATCCCTCTGAAATATGAAGTCTTTTGGAAAGACTGCACAATATGAGAAACACCGTCTCACTTCAGAGGGCAAGTCATGGTAGCTCAACCATAAAGGAGCCAAAAGATTGCTTTCAGCTTCTTTTATCTCCCAAACATGGCTGTTCAAGACACTGTCCCACTCTGCTCTGCTTCTTTTAAGGCGCAAAAGACTTCCTAGACTCTTTGCAGCAAGAGGCAAGCCTTTACACTTGGCTGCGATTTTTCTACCAATATCTTCTAAATTTCCTCTCTCTCTACTATTTTTATCAAAAAATGCAAGCTGACTGAACAGTGACCAGCATTCATCAATAGAGAGAAGTCTTAGTTCTAAAATGTCAGTGGATGAGGAGCCCATGCAATTTGCAACATTCCTATTACGGGTGGTCACCAAAATACTACTTCCATGCAAACAACCACACGTGAGGGTGTTTCTCAGTTGCTCCCACTTTGTGGAATCTTCATTCCACACATCATCTAGGACAAGCAAGAATTTCTTTCCCCTAACCAATGATTGTATGTTTTCTAGTAAAGACTGCAATTCGATTAAATCTGTGGCAGAACCCTTGAGAGCTTCAAGGATTGCCTTGGCAATCCTTGTCTCATCAAAGGGGTCTGATACACAAACCCATATTCTCTTATCAAAATGGGTCTCCACCTCATGATCATTATAAACTAGTTGAGCAAGGGTTGTCTTTCCTATCCCTCCCATCCCTACTAGAGAGATTGTACGGAGGGCTGGTCCTTGACTACTCTCAGTACTAAACAACATTTCCATAACCATGTCTTTATCCATTTTTCTACCTTTAACTTCTTCTACATCTATAACAGAAGCGGTTTTTCGATATTCAAGCTGTTTAATTTCCACTTTAGATGACTTGAAGTCGAACCTATTTTTCTCAATCGCAATGCCATCTATTCTTTCATTCAGTTCTTTAATCTTAAGAGCAATATCATGACGCAAACGAACTTCTCTAAAACGAAAGCAACTGAAGATCATGAAAGAGCATACCTTCCTTGTATTCTTGCGGGGATGCTGATTTACCTTGCTTTGCGATTTTGCAATTTCAGTGCCCCACTCATCCAAAACATCATCCATGTCGTAAGATACGTTTTTGAGCTGATCTAACCAATGTTTGACCAACTGATCCTTCAACTGTCTTTCCTCTGCATTGGCAAGCACAGCTTGGATGGCCTGGAAATTGCTGGTAAGCTTTTTAACCTCGTTCTTGACACCAACGACGAGCCTCACTTCTCGTTTTACTTCCTGAATAAAGATTGAGCTCAGCTGCTCCAATACTACGGAAACAAGAGCATCAGCCATATTGTTCAGAACTAAGGAATGGTTGAGAGAGGATAAAATTGAAATAAAAGGATTATAAATTTGGGAATGTGCAATATAGGCAGTAATTGATTGGCTGAGAGAAGAGGAGAAATATAAAAGGGGAGCTTATGATTTGATGGTGCTTCATATGATCTATTACTTGATGTATATATAGTGCATTGGAAAAGGCCATGGAATCTTAATTTCATGTACTGAAGCAAAAGAACTTTGCTTTCATGATGGTTTTTGGGATACTCGTCTTCCCCAAGAAATGCCCTTTATTCTTTCCTTTCGAGTTATCAGTTGAAATATTCCTATATTTACAAGAGCAAGCTAATCATGTTACTCCATAAATCATTCTTTTTTTACTTTGGATGGGAATTCTTTTCCCCCATGTAGTCATTAAAATTGCTTATGGAAGGTATCATGAACAATGGCCAACTTAAACCATTCAATTTATACATTCTTTCGGGACATTGTAGTTCAAGCAAGAATCTGATGCATGTGCAGCAGCCAAGTACGTAAACTGAGAGAAGGGGAACACGGATGGAATCTGATGCAAATGCAAACATCTCCAGTCTCCAGTTTGTTCTAAGCCTTCTGAAACAACGTATCATTTACTAGAATTTCTTTCTTTGAATGTGA
The DNA here is from genome assembly GCF_000495115.2 of Populus euphratica. Classification (NCBI taxonomy): domain Eukaryota; kingdom Viridiplantae; phylum Streptophyta; class Magnoliopsida; order Malpighiales; family Salicaceae; genus Populus; species Populus euphratica. Next base: position 262,753 of record NW_011499985.1, read on the forward strand.
ACTTGTTCCGCCAACTTTTTGTAAAACCCTTGGTGCTGATCAAATTCACTCCCATTTTATTATCATTACTTCTATTTGATCTGATTGATCTCTTGCATGACAAAGATGACATGTTCTCTTTCATTATTGTTGGTCTGTCTATGCACGGTTAAGATTAAGGGTTAAGATTTTTAATTCCTTCAGTGCTTTTTACCTCATGATGCCAACTAGTACTAACTAACCATATTCTCTCTAATGCCAGCACCTTCCTTGAAGCCTGGAGGGTCATGGCAATGGTAGCCATCCTTGGATATAGAAAATGGCGTGCCGGAAAAAAATGTAATGGTGACCTTTACAAGATGCAACCGACAGGTCGTTTTGACAGAGAATAAAATTACAGGAATTGGGAATTGGGATAGCAACCAGCGAGTTAAGCGAAAGTACAGAGAAGCCTTTTGCCTTGCTGTCTTCTCTCCACCGTGGCATTAGTCATTGCTAGACCTTGCAAAAGAGAGACCTGTAAAGATCCCCCCCACTCGCTTAAGATTCAGGGTTGTCTTTAAAATCTCTCTTGCTCATCAGATTCTCTGACTCACCGGGTCCGCTCTATCAAGCTTGCCAAAGCTTTAAAAAACCAAGCAAATCTCATCAAGCGAGTTTAATGATTTAAACTTAAAAGACCAAACTTCCCTAAGGTTTGTTAGTTACCTGTGATGTTGGTTTGTTAGTCTTTAGTTTCGTCGGAAATTGGTGAAGTTTGGTTGAAAATTGTAGACATGAAGATTTGTTGTTACATGTATCCTGGTTAATAATAATTAATTACCTAAAGAACCCAAAATCATTAGATAAAAAACGATCAAATCTTGATTGCTAATTTTAGCTTTTTCCAGCAAAAGTTCAGAACTTTGATTTAATATAAGGCCTTTGCAGCTTAATTTGTGTGGAACCCAGAAGTTAAGATCTTTGATTTTTCAGGGGTTTGCTGTGTAACTAGAGAGTTTAGGACTGTAATGGCTGAACTAGGGAGGAGTGATGTTGATGGTAATGATATGATTGAGAATTTGATAGCTGCAAGGAAGTCATTGAAGCTAAATTTAGAGAAGTCGAAAGCTTTAGGGTTTTCTCTTGAGAAAGCTGGGCCGAGATTAGATGAGATTAACCAAAGATTGCCTTCTCTAGAGGCGGCAGTGCCCCCATTCGTGCGGACAAGGAAGCACTTATTGCTGTTGGGGGTCATATTAATCATGCCATTGGCCCTGCGGCCGCGGTTCGTAAGGTTTTTGATGCAGTTCATGGACTGGAGAAGTCGTTATCAGATCCAAGGAACAATCTTCCTGGTATTTGTCAGTGTTAAAGCGACTTGAGGAGGCTTTGAGGTTTCTGGGGGATAATTGTGGATTAGCAGTCCAGTGGTTGGATGACATATTGGAGTATTTGGAGGATAATGTTATGGCAGATGAGCAGCATTTTTTGAATTTGAAGAAGTCAGTGAAGGGTCTTAGGGAATCGCAAAGTGATGATGAACGAGCTCGTCTTGATGGTGGGCTTCTAAATGCTGCGTTGGATAAATTGGAAGGTGAGTTTTGGCGGCTTTTGACAGAACATAGTGTGCCACTGCCAATGTCATCATCTCCGGATCTTGGTGAACAGGCGGTCATTGCACCATCACTATTACCTGTGTCTGTTGTACACAAGTTGCAAGCCATTCTTGGGAGGTTGAGAACTAATAATAGACTTGAAAAGGGCATATCAATATATGTTGAAGTTCGTAGTTCGAATGTTAGAGCTAGTCTGCAGGCGCTGGATTTGGATTACCTTGAGATCTCAATAGCTGAATTCAATGATGTGCAGAGCATAGAAGGGTATATAGCTCAGTGGGGCAAGCATTTGGAGTTTGCAGTGAAGTACCTGTTTGAAGCAGAATACAAGCTTTGTAACGATGTTTTTGAGAGGATTGTCTTGGATGTTTGGATGGGATGCTTTTCCAATATAGCTGCCCAGACTGGCATTCTTGCGTTTCTTCACTTTGGGAAGACTGTTACAGAAAGTAAGAAAGATCCAATCAAGCTTATGAGATTGTTGGATATGTTTGCGACACTGAACAAATTAAGGCTGGATTTTAACAGGCTTTTTGGCGGAGCAGCCTGTATTGAAATCCAAATCTCACACGGGATCCCATTAAGAGGGTGATTGATGGGGCAGCTGAGATTTTCTGGGAACTTCTTGTTCAGGTGGAGTTGCAGAGGCAGATTCCACCTCCTCCAGATGGGAACGTCCCTATACTGGTGAGCATCATTACTGATTACTGCAATAAGCTGCTTGGGGATAATTACAAACCTATCCTGAACCAGGTTCTGCTCATTCATCGAAGTTGGAAGCACGAGAAGTTTCAGGAGAGGATTCTTGTTAGTGAGGTTTTGAACATAGTTAAAGCCATTGAGCTCAATCTGGAGACATGGACAAAGGCTTACGAAGATTCTATCCTATCTAACCTTTTTGCCATGAACAATCACTAACATTTATACAAGCATTTGAAGGGAACAAAGGCTGGGGATCTCTTAGGGGATTCTTGGTTTAGAGAACATGAACAGTACAAAGACCATTATGCTGCGATATTCTTGCGAGACAGTTGGGGGAAGCTTTCAGGTCATTTAAGTCGTGAAGGTCTGATTCTGTTCTCAGGTGGGCGTGCCACTGCCCGTGATCTTGTCAAGAAAAGGGTGCAAAATTTCAATGAAGCTTTCGATGAAATGTATAAGAGGCAGTCCAGCTGGGTTGTGCCAGATAGTGATCTCAGGGATAAGATATGCCAGCTGATTGTGCAGGCAGTCGTACCTGTTTATCAGAGCTATATGCAGAGCTATGGGCCCTTGGTTGAGCTAGATGGAAGTTCCAGTGAATATGCAAAATACTTGGTGCAGACTTTGGAGCAAATGTTGAGCTCACTATTTCTGCCAAAGCCAGGAAGATATGCAAGTTTCAAGGGCTGACAACTTAGTGCCAAATTCAACAATGGTGTTGCAGATCTTCGCCGTACAACCTCTGCGGTAGTGTGATTTTCCTGCTATTATTGCTTTATGTTGGTTAAGCTGAAAGGTGTCCGATCCAAACATCATCCCTCCTTTGATCAGCGGTCAGCTCTTGAACTGTACATATCTGTATGTTTGATGGCTTGGAACTATTTTGGAAAATTTAATTTTAGTAGAGCAACCTCTTTTTTCAGACCATTGCCTGAATTTTCCCAGTGAGATCGAAATTCAGAAGCTGTTTAAATGCAAAGCAAACGGAGTGCTATATCTAGTGCCTGGTAGGTTCTGCAATCTCGAGCAAGTCCTGGACACTAGGATGAAAGCGAAGATGGGCCCTTTTAAAAGCGTAGATAATACTTTGAGTTATAGATTGTCATTTTACTTTCATTTTCACTCTCATTCATTCAAATAGTGGGCGGCTGTAGAAACCTTGTATTTGCTAGATTTGTGTACAATTCTTTGATTGAAGAGCAATTACAGGTCTAGCAGGAATTAAATTGTTTACTTGTATTCTGAGAAGGGCATAAATGTTTGTGTGGAGAATTTATGGATGATAGTTCCATGCAATTGCTGTTGTTAGAAGTTAGCTTACAGCCTTGAGTTCACTAGAAATATGATCAGCAATAATATTACTGTATATTTTGTTTTCCATCTCACTTGGTTGACTTGGATGTGCACTGGTTGAGAGGGCATGCCTTTTAGGACTGAATTTTCATGAATGTCTCTCTGAAAGCTTTCATAGCGTAGTACTTCTAGTGCTCTTTCTTCTTAGATATTCCGGATTCGTGACCTTATGATCCTTCTATCAAGTTGCTCCTACAAAGCTAGCTGCTTGTCCATAGATCCCATCAAGCTCCTGCAGATTCTGTCTCCTCACTGGCCATGCTCTTCTAGATTTTCTGTTTCCTTCTCTTCTTATCCTCATGGCAGAACCAGTTACCTTCCTGAATAAAAGATCTCATTAAAATGTCTTGAATGATGGACCTGAAGCCACAACTGTGCAATGAAAACAGGGAAAGAATGAAAGCCAACTCATTAAAATGTCCATGAATGATGCATCATGCTGATTTTCTTTTCTATTACTTTTTCAAAAAGTACAAAGAAATCCAAGTTCATGGATTCCATTTGAAAATAACGAGGGAATAAGATCTGTAACTTGCATTTTGGACTGCACCTACATCAGTACATCACCAAGGATGATTCTCAAAAAGCGCTTTGATTCCCCTTCTCAGAAAGTGCTTCTGGCCGGATGGAATATTTTTTGCAATTCGTTTTCCATGTATTGGTTGGGTGCTGCTGATACTGTGCCCCCCCACCTTTGCTAACTTTGCCTGTCAAAATCGTTTTTTACTTTTATTTATTTATAATATTTTTTATCTATCTATTACTTTTCACTCAAAGATATATTTTTTAATATTAGTATATCAAAAAAATATAAAAAATTGGTTGTCAGCAACAACAAGCTAGACAAGGTAAGGAGATTTCTTGACCAAGTCTGAGGGGAGAGTCCCTTCAGGATGGTTTCGTGGGAAGAAAAATAAAAACACTAAATAAAGGAAACTCTTTTCCTTCTGTCATCTGACTTCAAATTTCTCAACAGTGAATGTCATATAAACATGTACGTCCATAGAATATATCAATATGTCCAAATCTAAAAAGAAATCCAGACTAGTTAATTTAGCTTCTTGATGGAAATAAATTTTTTTTTTTATTAATATGAGTGTTCGGATCAACTTACATATAAATTTTTAATTTAATAATTAATAGTTGAATTAGATAAAATTTTACAATCATGTTCTACATATTTTATTCTATAAATGGTCAATTATTATTATAATAGATTAATGTTTTGAATTTTTTTATTTTTTTTATTTTCTGAATTCCTTCCTAATTAGATTTGTAATATTAATTTAATTTAATTTTTATTAGTTAAGTCAGTTTAGCTTCCTGTTCAAAACAATTTTCTATTAATATTCAATTATTTACTTTTAGAGTTTATTAAACCATAATTCTCTCTATAATTTTAGGATTTCTTCTCTTTCGTTATATGGGAGATTATTGAGGTGATAAGGTGTATTACCATTTTATTCGTCAAAATATTGAATTTTTAAACCTCAATTGGTAAGAGATTATTGAAAGACAACAATTTATGTCTCGACACTTGGTGTGTCCTGTGTTTTCGCAGGCCGAGTGGAGATTTTCTGGAGAAGGAGAGGCTGTGATGACCAAAAAACGCCTGTTACTTTGACATCAAGTCATAGAAGGATTCAACTTTCAAGTTTAATCAACACGTTAACATGACCTTGACCTCTTTTTTAATCCTCATTTTCAAGCCTCCATGGCTCCTCGAAATGCTCTGATCTGGGAACCCTTTTTTTTGTTTTGTTTTGGTCAAACATAGGAACAGAGTGATGAGTGCACTTTCTTTAGTTATTCTAAAACTGAAACTTGATGTCAACTGGTCTTATCCACAGTATCAGCAGATAAGAATTAGTCGAGGGTCAGGCCATGAATGTAACTGATCCGTAACCTGGAACATCCAATCAGATCAACCTTAAGTAACAGCGTGTTGTTCCTTGGTTTGCTGCAAGGTTGTAAGATCCGGACCTTCTTGCAGCTGTCGTGTTGTTCGTCCATGTCTGTTCTTTTTTTGACAATTTCTGTGACTCTTTTTGGATCCAATTAATACTAATCGACCGGTTTGACCGACTACAAATATCACAGAACCGTGTCTTACTTGTCTATGTTTTACCTCTGCTAGGATTCTTATTCCTTGTTTAAATTCCCCGTGCCTGTTATAGACTCTTCACAGTTTCTGTCTGAACCCCCCCACCCCCCTCTCTCTATATATATAGACATGGAGTTTAAGAAGCTGAGATAAATACTACTTTAAGAAAGACTCCTTATCATTACAAATTTCAAAGCAGAAAAGAAGTATTAGTACAGAAAAGAAAGTTTTCGAACAAAAATGTATGTGACTAGGCCTCTTTCGATGTACAAAAGAAATCCCTCAGCTCTTTCATCAGCTCCTCCTGAAGGTTCAAATTCTGGTATATTGATAATACAAGATGAAGAAGTTGATCTTACTTGTTGTTTTTGCTGCTCCAAGATCGATTTTGTCAAAGACCTGCCTTTCCCGCAGAACAAGAATCTAACAGTTAGCTACACCACAAGCACAGCTAATAATGGACAGACGACCAGCACAGGTGATAATGGACAGACTATTAACAGTACTAACCATGTCATCTTCATCCCTGTGCTAAATCAGCCACTGTCTTCCAACCGATACTACGTGATCGAGCGTCAAGGGAAGCATAGAGGGTATGTTTAATAATCACAAGTCGCAGTTTCCATTTATTTGTTTTTCATATTATGTGATCGTGAAGCGTTAGAAAATCAAAATCCTTTATGTTCGGCTTCTTTGCATAATCGACATGATTTTTCTAACTGCATCTGTGCATTAAACTTGGCCTTAATTCAGGGAAGCACACACAAATGCTAAAGAGGAAGACGAAACAACGTGCTGTTTTGGCTTCTGTAGACATAATCCGGATAAGGAACCGCAGTCTTTCGACCCCAAGGACGTGTACGAGCAATTTGAGATTTGCAAGAGTAACCGGTTTGGTTACGTTTCAAAATCGGTGGCTCCAGATGGCATCCCTCCATATTTCTTAAGGAGAAAAGGCTGGACAGTGTCAACCTCAACTGCACGTGATTTTGAATTGAAGGAAGCAGCAGGCCTTGACAGAAATCTCTGAGCCCGCCTTCCAGATTTCCACTTGCCATTATCACAAAGAAGTTCTGCCCCTGTTGTTGTAGGAAAATGGTATTGTCCTTTCATGTTTATCAAAGAAGGAAAACTGAAGGACCAGATGAGTATTTCAAGGTACTATGAAATGACACTGGAACAAAGATGGGACCAAATTTTCGCAAGTGAATATAATTCTAGTGAAGCAACTCTGTCGTTGTGGATGGTGTTGTTCAGAGAGTAACGGTTTCTGTTGCAGGTAGAGAAGTTGCACCGGACAAAAGGAATGCAGTTGATGGGGTGATGTGGTTTAGGAGCTCCGGCGATGTTGGAGGAGAAGCAAGTGTGGGGCTGAGTTTAGAAATTGTGGGGGGGATGAAGTGGGAGCAAGAAAGAGCTATATTGAGTATTTTCTATGCCTTGCATGTTTGGATGCAACAGAATACAGATAATGGGAGAAGATATTGGAATTATGTCCAGAACATACCAAAATGCAGACATACTTTATGCAGGATAAACACCAGTGCTTGTATCAATATTGTTTTTAGGAAGCAGATCATGCAATCAGTATTCCCAATGAAAGCTTACAACTACATGAAAATTTATCAAAAACAAAACTACATACAAAAATAAATATTTTGCCCAGCAGTTCACCAAATGATAACACACAAAAGGCTATGCTTTCATACAATTACTGCTACATACCCATTGTCGACAAGCCAATGTAACATTCCTGCTGCAATGCCCTTTGTTACAGAGAAAACAGGAGAAAGGCTATCAGGCTGTACTGGGCGAGGATCATATGTACCAAGTACTCCAGCAGCAGTATCGATAATTCCACTCTTCACCATTTCTTTCCTCACACAGCTGCCAAAGAGAAAACAGGACTAATTCAAATGGGTGAAAGTTTTTGTTTATACGCAGTATTACAAAGAGAAAGTTCTCGACAATTGAAACCATGGCAGACTTTACTAGAGCCCTTAGAAACTTTAAATAAGAGCTACCAACAATCAAAAGAGAATAACATGACGAAAATGTCCCTAATAAATGAGGCTCTCCACATAACTTTGAGTTTCAAAGTAGATGTGAGATTTGTTGTTTGGAACCCTACTCCAGCTTTGGTCAAGGGATCATCCAAATGCAAACATAATCGCATGTCATATGGTTCCAAAGAAGAACTCCCCTGAATAGGATTTTTTTCATCATTGAGGGTTCCTATAGGCACCGTATTTCTAGGAAGGATTCCTCTGAATATGAATAGCTCCTCCCAGCTTTCATTCTTCTTTGTCCACATCTCAAACATCAAAATTCGACTCTTTATTCCACTCAAGCTCATTGCAAGTAATTCTTTATAGATCACAAGGTATATTCAATATTCCAATGACCTTCTGAATAAAACTGAGCAAATTGCTTAGAAAAAGTACTATTCTGCAGTTCACTGGTTTTAAGGCCGACATTAAGAGGGGGACTATGATGTTTTAAAAATCAGTAGGAAAGGGCAACCAAGCCCGAGGCTTAAAAGTAAATATAATTAAATGAGAAGTATTGTGGTAATTGAATAATGGTTATAAATAAATAAGAAAGAAAGAAAAAAAGAAAGAGGGATCTTAAAATTGAAGGAGCAAACCGTGAGAGAGAAAGAAGAAAGAAGAAGAAAAAGAGAAAAGAGGAGAAGAGAAGGGAAAAGGAAGAGATTGAAAGGAAATAAGTTTAAAGGTAAGATTTAGGTTGTTAAATATATAAATGTGTTATTTGAACTTTAAATTTTTGTTTTGATAAATATTAGGGTTTTAAAAATTTATATTTTGGGTTAATTGATTAATTAATTTGAATGTTATAAGATTGATTGTTGTAGGTAATTGATTATTTAGTTGATTATGGAAGATTGTGATGATTTTGAGTTATAATTTGATAATTTTGAGTTATTATTTGTGTGAAGGACCAGATGAGTATTTCAAGGTACTACGAAATGACACTGGAACAAAGATGGGAACAAATTTTCGCAAGTGAATATAACTCTAGTGAAGGCAACTCTGTCGTTGTGGATGCTGTTGTTCAAAGAGAAACGGTTGCTGTTGCAGGTAGAGAAGTTGCACCCGACAAAAGGATTGCAGTTGATGGGGTGATGTGGTTTAGGAGCTCCGGCGATGTTGGAGGAGAAGCAAGTGTGGGGTTGAGTTTAGAAATTGTGGGGGGGATGAAGTGGGAGCAAGAAAGAGCTGGATGGCTTGGTGGCGGCGGGAGTGATGTTACGGTGAAGAGAATGGAGGAGTTCGGAGGGGTTGGTGGCTGGAAGAAATTTGGATGTTACGTGTTGGTTGAGAGATTTGTGTTGAGGAGAATGGATGGAAGCTGGGTGCTAACTTGTGACTTCAAGCACACTCATCAAGTTAGGAGCAAATGGGAATGAGATTAATACTCTTTGATTCTTTTTAATATTTAAATGTAATAGATATTCATAAGAAAGAGAGGAAACATATATTTTCTCCTTGAAATTGTCTTTTTTATTTTTTATTTTTTTGTTTTGACAATACAATTATTTCTTTATTAGCATCATGATTCATAGAATAAAAAGTAAAAAGAAAAAAAAAATATTCGCAGAAACTATAATGACTTGAATAAAAAAGTGTGTCTATATATATATAATAAAAAGATCTAAATTTATTATTTACATATTTCTTTTTTTATTTTGATAAAAACATGTTTTTTTATGAGAAACATTGTTTTTTAAGTAAAATTTTATTATGATTTTAATTAAATAAATATAAAAGAATAAACCAATCATGAGGCTAAAAATAAATTAATATATATATATATATATATATATATATTCTCATTCAATATCAATAAACATTTTTTTTTAATTTCACATATCAGACGACCATGTAATTATCTATAAAGCAATAGCTAATATTATCACAAAAGTCATATTCTTCTTTAAAATAGTAATATAATTGAATAATCTATTAAATATTATTTTAATATATTAATTTTAAAGGATTTTTTTATTAAAAAAATAATAATATCTAAAAAAACAAAAAAGCTAGACACGCATGCTCCTCGCAAACCAGGACCAAGCGCTATTTTTTAATCCATAGGTGACCTAAAAGTTTTTTTTATATATATTTTCTAGTTAATTTTCCGGTCACTTTTGATGACTAAAAACATGATTTTCCGGTTAATTTTCCGGGTCCTGTGTGTAATGAATAGCAAATCCAGATCGAAAGCACCCTTAGCAAAACATGATTGACGATACAGTCCATTCAAAAAAAAAAAAAAAGAACAAAAAATCAGGCAGACCATGAGTTCAATTACTTACAAACTTTATAGAATAAATCCCATCGTCGAATAATCCAAAATTAAGGCCTTAATGGCTAATGCTTGCAGCCAAATCGGAATATGGTATCTGAAAGAACAAACTCTCGAGTTGAGTGGCAAGGTGGGTTCTATACCATGGCCATAGCTAAGTGGTTTCATGTATACTAAAAAGCCCATCAAGAAATTAGTGATAAACTATCATGAAAATCTAAATTTTTGATTTGCCGAGATAACAAATAAGATATGAATATAAAAAAATTTAATCAAAATATATATAAATTTATGTTATTTTCTATTTAATTTTTATTAATTATAATAAAATTAATAAAATTTAAATGTGTAACTACTTGACCAATAAAAATTTTATACTATGTTAAAAAATCTATTTAATTCAATTGCTTAACCTACCAGCATGGTATTTTAAAATTAATTTTATATTATTTTTTAATACAAATCATGTATGCATATTGCTATCTTTTAAAGCGACTACAAGAGAAAAATTTTTTTTTTTCATGGAATCTAATAATATTTAATAAAGATGAAAATAATAATAGGGAAAAGAAAATGAATATCAATTACTTCAAAAAAAAAAAACAAATGTATACTTAACTTTACATCGCTTGTTCGTCAATTGGATTGTGAATTGGACGAGTTGGCCACCTTCATTCTTGTCACAAATCCAAAAGAAGGAAGCAGAAGCCCAAATCACACTCCATCATTCAGCTTTCTGCTCTGCCCTTGATCGAGGCCCATGCCAAGTATACAGTTCCTTGTGCTCGTCGAACCTCCATCTATTGAATTGAAACAACAAATCGACCCGGTAGCCATGGGAGTCTTGATTCAACCTTCCAGCTTTTCTCTGTGTATGGCTTCACTTTCTACACTATCATCAAAAGATTTAAACACTTTCTCCTTTCTTTTATAAACACGCAAATTGATGCAAAGATGACAAATCTAAGCTCTCATCGAAAAGGGATCTAGATTTGGTGTGCGAGAATCTTTGGCTCGTTGTAGGAAATTGTTTCTGTTCGTAGTTGGATTACAAATTGCTGTGACATCAGCAAGTATTTTCATAAACAGAGAGAGGCACAGAGGTTGACTTGTGTGGGTGCTGGGTTTGCACACTAATCAAAAGTCAATAGAGAAGCCAATTTGGACTTTCTATCCACTAAAACGAATCAATTCTCGTCATTTCAATACTATTACTTGGCATTTGGATGGTGTTTTTCTTGTAGAAAGTGCTGCACTTCCTCGGCGCAGAAAAACCTGTGCTCCTAGCTGTTCACAAGTTTTTTCCATGTACTCGCCAAAAGTCAAGCATGCACCTTAAAATGTCAAAACCACGACAATTTTGAGTTCCCAATTTTGTCTCTTTATTGTTTCTTGAAACGTTGAGATTTATGTGAAGAACAATGATGATCATCACGATAATGTCAATGGTAATGGAACGTGTCGCCTGCTTGGCCGTGAGCAGACATGGTTGCGTTTTGGTTTTTGTCAAGGGAAAAATGGGGATGGCGATAGATTTAGAATCATAACCTTTGACAGTAGTCCACCCTAAATCTTACAATAGATTGGTTGGAATTGCCGACCAGAATTGAGGGATGGACATTATTTTTCAAGAACTGTGGCATAAACCACAGGAAAGCTAGAAAAGATCCAAAACTTATCGTTGGAGCTAGTTCCGACACAACAAAATTAGCTTTTTTATGGCATTTGTCTAAAAAGCCTATTGAAATCAATGCTATTTAATACATATAGTTATAATGACATTTTATGATTGTCATTATTGTGTATCTTTAACGGTATTGGTTTGAATTTTAGTATATCCTTGCCAACGTTAGATATAAATATATTTGTCTCCGATGTTAATGTCTTTAGATCTAATTAATTCTATCATGATTTAATAATAAAACTGATATTTAACAACAAAAAAAGTTAAATAAATACCATTAAATAAGTATTATAACAGCAATTGTAGCAATGTGTGAATGCCCTCAAATCTAAATAGAGTGCGAGAATAGAAAATTTGGATACCTTTTCTCACATCTAGCACACATTTTATGTGTTTGGCTACAACGATATATATATGGTATGAAGACTAAACTCTCTTCCAATCACATCATGTTTAATTAATGTTTTTAATTATTCATTTGATTGTCAATAGATCTAGTGATAGTAAACTCATTTGAGTTAAAAAAAACCCAAAAATCATCACATTAAAATGTTACGATATATAATCTCTCAACTTTATAATAGCATGTAATTTAATCTTTATTGTGATACGGTCTCTCCAATCCTACACCAACCCGTTACTTGTTTAATTATTGATTACAAGATTCAATATATCTATTATGAATCTATTATGAAAAACCTGCAGCAATTATTAAAAAAAAACATAGGATTTAACATCACTTGATAATGTGTTTATATCCACATGAATGAGAAGCTTTTATTTGTTATTATATCAAAATAGAGTTACATGTTATGTATTTACAATATACACTAAACTATCCAAGAAATATTAATAATTTTTCCTAACATCCCTTTACCATATTACGGTGGGTTGCCCTTATATGCCTAATGTCACAGGGTTAAAATCCGTTAGGGTATAGGCTGACAAAAAGCATCGATGGATAGTAATTACGAGGTGACAGCTCGTGTGACAATAGCGAAAATCGATAGTGCGTGTGTGCGGCAACACACAACAGCTAGCGCAGTAGTATGCTGACGAGAGTTGGGGACTTGAGCGATAGAATGTCCAAGGCTTGACGAAACAGCGCTAGGATGATACAATGAGATAGTGGGGAATTCAACAGCACTGATGAGATCGGCAATGTCAATGGAATTTGGCAGCATTGACAAAATTGACAACTGAGGCTGATGATAACTTGGACAGTGGACGGTCCAAGGCATGTGAGGCTGTTTCGCTGGCAGTGGACAGTTGGCTTGTGGGAGAATATGCCAATGCAGTTGCAACAATTTTGGGAGCAGTTATCAGCAGTTGCAGCAATTTCTTATATGGGAAAGAAAGTGGCTAGAACATGGAATAATAGGTGCTCCAGCGATGCAGGAAGTTCGGGGTAGTTTCTACTTGTAATTTTCATTATCTTGTAAATAGATAGGTTGTAAAATGTGTAGCATGCAGAATGGAAATGTGCATAGCACACAAGACAAATTTTGTGTAATCCTTTAATTGAGTCAATGAAAAGATTGGGACTTGTTTCTGTAATCTATTGTGTTATATATTTTGTTCATATTCTTTTGTATTATTCCTTACTTGTAACATAGAAAAAGTGTAGGGATTTATTGGGTTTGTAGGATAAATTAGTTGTAGGCAAAACACGAGTAAATAGGTAAGAGAAAGGTTAAGTCTAGCGAGACTAAATTGTTGTGCGAGGTCTGTTTTTGAAATGAAAAATTGACCCCATGACATCTAACCTAGTAATCATCTGTAACAATAAAACAAGAAGTAATCAGCCCTCTTTCTATCACCCTTTTTTTGGCATCTAATTACAAGTCATAAACTATAATAATATAACAATATCTATCCATTTATGTATATCAAACCCAACATGAGATAATAAATTATATATTATGTTTTCATAAGCTGATTACTTAAATTAAGTATCTAGGAGAATATAAATAAAAGTTAAATAATAATTTACAAAAACCACATTTTATTTTATTTTTGTAAAAAAGAGATCAAACGTTTGATATAAGAACCACAGCCATGAATCATGTTATAAATCGATGAGTGGCTTAATTGACTTGGAACGTTAGTTAATGCATGTGGACAGAAATCTTGACGCAACTTGATGAATTGATTTGAAATTGGAGATAGCCATGAACATTCTCCTCAAGCTCCAACTTGAGATTTGATCATGGCATTACCATTATTGTCAAATTTACACCGATTCATTTTTCTTTGCACTTTGAATCATCACTATATATCCTTTATAAAAAAAAAAAACAAAAAACAAAAGAGAGGAAACAAAGAATCATTGGACGTAATCAAACTCAAAGTTATTACAACAAAAGGAATCAGAAAATCTGCCCATAAAATATATAAAACAAGGGACATGGATTAGTGGGCTAGTTGTCCGGTCCCACCTTGGAATATTGTTCTTTCAAGCAAATGATCCCTCTTCGTTTTCGAGCACCCAAGATACAGCCTGGTTTTCATCAATTAATTAATTAGATTATCTGAAGAGATAAGGTAAGTCTGCAAATGGCTAGGAGCAGGACTAGAGCCACCATTGGGCATCCCTGCCATTGACCTTGTTTCCTCCTATAAGAGTTCATTAAATTATTCATCCTCCTCCTTTCAATACCTTTTACGATCATTATATAATTAAAATTTATTTTCACTGAGTTTCATGCAGATTCTTCGAGCCTTCATTATATATTCATAATAGCTTGTTTCCGTCATCTCTTTTTAAAACTTGAATCCCTCCTTTCTTTGCAAAACCCGATCAGCTTAATCTTTAGTTTTAACGGAGTTTTAAATTAAATTGGATAAAAATTAATTAATTTAAAACGATTAATTTATTATATTAAAATAATTTTTAAATTTTTTTAAAAATATTATTTTAAATTAATATGAATTAAACCTTAAAATAATCAGTTAAAGTCTGAATTTGATTTTTTTTAAGGAAAAACAAAGTAATTTTAAACCTTTTTTCAGATCTTTAAAAACTTGAAACAACCCCCTTATTACTTGAGCCAATACATCAAAAGCATAGAAAATGTACACAGTTTATTTTTTTATTTATGAATAAAAGATATTAGAATATTTGTCGGCCAATGAAGAAAAGTCGACCAACAAGCAAAAATCTCATTGGCATTACTTGTCAAATGGTGCTCATTGGCATGTGTGGATCCTAAAGCTTAAACAAATACAGTAATCAAATAATTAACATGCCTTTAAGCTCTCTTAGCATGCAAATTGGCATTTTCTTACCATAAAATAGAGGCAACATGATTAATCTGCATCAACAACTGGATTATCCATGAAGAATATTCGACCCGTACAAATTATGGGTGCAGCCCACGTATCAATGATTCCATTCAAGGGGATTAGTCACTTTGTTAGTTGGCTAATCCATTGTTTAATCTTCCTATTACTGGCTTTATTATTTTAACAGTGGTTTAATTAGATCTTTTTGGTTTGAATCTTCTTTGGAGTTTAATATATATATATATATATATATATATATATAAAACTACAAAGACAAACAAAAAAAATTGGAGTTTTATATATATATATATATATATATATATATATTAAACTCCAAAGAAATTAATTAATTTGTATAATAAAAAGTATCTTCGAGTCGATTGAGAAAATATAAAAAATGAACTAGAAAAAATAAGAAAGCTTTCATCGGAGAGAGAGGATGTATGGGCTCTGGTCAGTGTCCATGCCACGTCATCAAGTACGTGTCAAGCCTTCGCCTTTGCCGGCAGACATTAGTATTTCTCTCTCATAACATATACTATCACTTATCCCATGTACGTACATATAATTCTCCATACCAGCAGTCCCGTTTGGTCCATCTATTCTTGATTTTGTCTCACTTTGGTCTTATTCTTCTTATTTTTTTATTTTAATACCATCCTTTTAAGATTCTAAGCACATTTTTTATGTGATTATTCTGTAAATTGCTGTAAAAAATCATCATTATTGGCTTTAGATTATAACATTATTAATCACTTGACAATAAGATATATCTTCAATCTTATTTGTATCCTAGTATTGTCCCCTTCTTTTATAAACAATAATCTGATACAAAGCCTTTTTTTTTATTCCGCTGTTGGTAATGGTGTTTTAAAATAATTAGCAGAAAGATCAATTAATTTTCAATCATTAAACGTTGTATTCTTGAAAAAAAATTATATATACATATATATATATATTATTTTATCTTATAACCATCATTAATTTCTTGTTAGATATTAATTAAATGGATATCTCATGGCTAGATCAAATAATTTTTTAACATGAAAAAAATATTCAGGTGATGGTAGTGTTTATAAAGAAGTAAGGGAAATTCAAGATTCATGTTTTTGATTTTATTGGATTAAATTATCCTAATAAATTTAATAATATAATTATAAAAAAAATATCAATAACAAATAAATTAAAAAATAATTTAACCTCAATTAATATAGGTAAACTCACGAAACTCATGACCTTTTATGTATGATTAAAATAACTCTATAGAAGGATGACATTATAAAAAATTAATTATAAAAAAAAACCTGAAAAAAAATACTTGAACTAACCCAAACTAATTTTTTAAACTTATAACTTGGATTTTGAGGTTAGACAGAAGACAAGCTCAAAAAAATCATGAAGTATGTTAACAAAATCTTGATTAATAAAATGTTAAGGAATAAACTTGAAAAATAAAATTATAAAAAAAATTAAAAATAAAATAATTAGCAATTCAAAAAATAACAATAAAATATGACATAAAATAAAATAAAATAAAATATCGAGAGGTAAAATTGAAAAGATAATTCAATTGAGAGAATGATAAAAATAAAAAATTATAATGAAAAATAAAGATCAAATCTAAAATATAAAAAAATAAATAAATAGATCAAATCTAAAATATAAAAAAATAAAAAAATAATTAAAATAAATAAATAAATATATATATATATATATTAATTATTTTACCTGATAAATAACAAATATGATACGGATATAATAAAATTAAATATGTGGATACAAATTAAGAATTTTACAACATTAAAGTTTTTAGATGAGCTAACGGTAATTGCGATTCAACAATATTCTACATATCTGGGAAATAGTAGTTGAGGATGCAGTTAAAGTGAAAATTATAAAGAGTTTATATTTACCAACAATTGACATAAGAATACAATGGTAAAAACAAGAGTATTAGGATCAAAGTGAACAAAAAACAAAAAAGGAGGGACCAAGTAAATCTCCATAATAAACTTATACGTAAATCTAAAGACACTTGTGTGCATATATATCCACTCGCCCTTGCCTCCCTCTCTCTCTCCATGCTCCAAAAAACATAAAGAAGTCTTGATTTTTATTAAGTTTGCGATCTTCCTTTTCTCTCTCCTTAACCTTCACCCTCCCCCACCCTATCCTGCACGCCGTTCTTACCCCTTAGCCTTTACCAATTCTTACATGACAACAAACCCCGTCTGGAAACCAAAGAAGAGAAGGCGAAGACGACGGAGGGGTGAAGGCTAAAGCGGTCAAAACCTTATCGTTTTCCCGTTTCTCTTACCATCAATTGATCTTTGCAGTCTGTGATTTGCTGAAACCACAAAATCATGGAAGTTTTGGTGGGACCCACTTTTAGCATCGGCGGAGACGTTTCCTCAACTGGGTCGACGTACGTTGTAGCTCCACCGCCGCAAGAGAAGCACCAGGTGGGGGTGGCGCCGCCGTTCTTGTTCTTGAAAGATGGTGACGGTGATGAGAGTCCGATCTCGAGCCGTGCCGGCTCCGGTTCTCACCCGGATGATTTATCTGATAGTTCGTCGTCAATCGGAGCTCCTGATGATAGTGATGAAGATGAAGAAGACGGTGTTGTTTCGTCGAATAACGCTTTGGATTCCTTGAATTCTATGGAAGATGCTCTTCCCATTAAGTAATTAATAACTCTTCGTTTCTATTTATTTTCAAGAAAACTTGATTTGTATATAACTTCTAATTTTTATTTTTTTTAGTTGATTTTTTCTCTCCCTAATATGGGATTATTTCTTTGTTTTGTTTGTGTTTAGGAGGGGATTATCAAATCATTTTACGGGGAAATCGAAGTCATTTACAAATTTAGCAGAAGTGAATACAGTAAACACAGTGAAGGAATTGGAGAAGCCAGAGAATCCATTTAACAAAAGGAGGAGAATTTTAATGGCAAATAAATGGTCAAGGAAATCTTTTTACAGTTGGTCAAATCCAAAATCCATGCCACTCCTCACTATGCATGAAGAAGAAGATGATGATGATGAAGATCCTAACAAGGGATTAGGAGGAGCACAGGACGAAGATAGCGAAGAAAACCCATCACTGACGCAAGGCATCATAGCAAGAAAATTGCAAGAGAAGAGGCTTAATAAGTTTGGTTTGAAGTCTCAAAGTTGCTTCTCTCTTTCAGATCTACAAGAAGAAGAAGAAGAAGATAACGATGATGAAAATGATCAATAATATCATTACTTTTTTACCTTAAATTTAGTTTAGGGTTTCATTTTGTTTTTGTTCTCCACTTTATCATAGTTTTTAAATAAAAAAAACTTTATCTTTAATGCAATTCTTCTTATTATTATCACCATTATTTTTATTTTTTTATTTTTTTTATTTTGAAAGAGAAGATAATGCAAGAAGATGGATGCGTTTGCCATGGACACCATGGATTTTTCTGCGAGGAAAAGTGGGGCTTCCAAATTTTAAAGACGAATCTAGCCTTGTTCTGATCTGTCTTGGAGTTATTTAGTTAAGGATAACAGTGACTTTTTAGTCATTGCACGAGCTGGACCTAGTTGCTAATCTATCTTTATCTTTATCCATCGTCCAGCTTTATTCAAAGCTCTTTCAAGGCATGGTGGGGCGATGGGACATGGAAGGGGAGGAGGGCACCATACCAAATTGTTTTTTTTTGGGGAGGAGGGCACCATACCAAATTGTTTTTATTTTTTTGTTAATTATTAAACGGGATTTCAATGTTTTTATTTGTTGAATGAAAAACTAGATGCTAATTTCTTTGAATATAAGATATCATAGTTGATATGTCTCTGTCCTAACCAAAAATTGGAACCTTCTTGCAATAAAAGAAACGTGGATAAATAACGTTTTAGACAGGTTCCATGAATTGTCATGGGCTAGAGATCTTGGCAAGCCAATTTGGAAGAGTCGTTCTTGATTGATGCCATAGATTTGTTGAAACTTCTAGTGGGAAAGCATCATGGAAATGTCTTTGCCAGATCATTGAAATGTTTTACCATTGAAATTAAGTGTCGGATCAAGACAAATTGTCCTTGCATAATGAGATGCTCTCGAGGGATTTCATGACTCAAAATGAAGACGTTTTGCTAAAATAAAAAATAAAAAAAATAGTGTCCGGAGGTCATGGGTTAAAATCTTTATCATTTTTCTTGATTTACCTTCAAAATTGTAATTTAAGTGTTGTTATTAGGAAAAATTATCATTACTATTCTATAGTTTAATCATTTTTATACTCATGGTGTCATTGGTGAGTGTGAAATGGACTATAAACTATAAGATCATCTAGGATGTAAACTCTATTTTTAAAAAATAATTAAACTATAATTTTTATATTCATCCTATAATTAGCTAATTTGTCAATTTAAAATGATTTTTTTATCAGCGGTTTTAAAATACATTTTGACATACTGAAAGATTAACATTTTTTTTTTCTAATCATTTCGGAAGAATCGTTGAGAATTCTATGTTTTTGGTAAATGCAAAGTTCGGAAATAAATAATATATTTAAAACATGCAGGATAGCTACAACATCCCAAATAACAGAGCTTCTGATCTCAACCATTACAAGCTTGCAAGTACTGGAAACATAAATTATGATTGAGCATCAGAGGCAGACAAATTGTTCTAATATTCTGTTCCTTGTTATACCTCTCCTTTTAGAACACACAGCACAGCACTTCTACAGAATCAAAGCTCTTATCCTGTCTGGGAAGAAGAAGAAAAAAGAAGAAGAGAGGATGGGTTTCGAAAGAGAAATCTCTGTTCCTATCAAGGAGTGGTGGGTCTAGACTGGAATCGCATGATGGTCAAGATAAAAATTCAGGTTGGTGTCCTTGTGTTGATCATTCAACATGCCCAAGTCTTATCCCGAATCATACTCCATATATTCTTTTCTGGTCCAAAAATAGACGTTTCACCTAAGATTAGCAAGACCCATTAGCCCATAATCATGGGTGTTTAATCCAGTTTAGGGTTTGATTAAAAGAAAAGAAAAGCAAGGGTTATTTATTGTCATCACAGAGTCAACTTGGATCAATTATTTCTATTAAAATGTCACCAACCCCATATCTCTTAAAAGATGAAGATCTTAATTGCTTACAAGTGTAAAAAATCTTCTAGAAAAACAAAATTCATTATGTTGTTCAAGTGAGACAATGCATTTTAAATAGCCTAGCAAGTGTAGTTGTGAACACATATTATCATTGACATTGATTGTGAGAAAGCTATCCATGTGTGACTATCCAAGCCCTTTCCTGAAAGGCTATGATGATAACGATTTGGCAAGGCACTAGGAGTGTGCTTGTAAGCACAAAAGACACTTGTCTCTCTAAGAGATGTCTTTTAAAAAGATAAAATTCACTATGTGATTCTAATAAAATAATATCTATTAAAGGGTCTAGTATAGGTAGATGTGAACGCATATCATTAAAAACAACGGTTTGTTTTATATAATTTTTTAGTTATTGATTTGATTAGATTTGAATTGAGTTTTGATATTCAACTAAATAATTAAAAATCTAATAAAAAATCTAATCAGAGTAATTAGATTTTATAAAATAAATAGTTTTTAATTTAACTCAAAACACCTCTTAAATTAGTTTTGAATTATAAATTTATCAAATCAACAACTATATCTTTAATCATGTAGTGTTTTATACCAACAACTATAGTTTTTAGACTTCATCTAAATCAAGACTTGAATTCTAGATATTGACTGGATTATCAGGTTATATGGGTCAATTTTTTAAATTAAAATGATATTATTTTAATAAAAAAACTAAAAATTAATAAATTATAATCAGATTTTATCAGGTCAACTGAATTACTGAGTCAATCTATTAGCTCATCCCGATCACACCAATTTTCTTTTTGTTTTTTCTTTAACACAACCTGATTTAAATTCTAAATCAGCCAAATCCTGAGTCAAGCTACGGTCAAGTTTTAAAACTACACCGAGAGTAATGCATCTAAGACTGCATGTCCCTCTCTAGACTGCAACTTCAAAGCTTATCTTGCAAGTTTTTTCTACATGATTCTTTCTTTTTTAAGACCTCGTGGAATCTGTCAGTGGATCACGTGTTGCGTGGATAATGCTTCTCATGTTATCTAGCTTCTATCAAAACATTTTCTTTCAAGGATAATAATGTTTAAGAAGAGGAGTCGTGCCCATCAAGCATTTGTTTAATTAGTGTATTAATTGTGCTTTAAAAACAATAATATTTGGATTAGTTATAAGAAATAATTAGCTGTGTTTTTAAAATGCATTAAAAAAACAAAAACGCCACTCCTCGTTTACTTCTGTTTTCGATTTTATGACTAATGATATTTTTAATTTAGTTCTTAAATACTAAGACTAAGTATATCTTTATTGTCTTAAAAAATATTATTGCTCAACCTCCTTATGTTCACAATTTGGTTTGACTCCTAACCTTACAAGTGCAATTAACAATTTGGTTTGTTCATTCAAACCGTATTTCCCTTTGTTGTTTTTCCCCCCTAAAATTCTCACGTTTTGGTCCCTCAATTTCCTTTTCTTCTTACTTCGTTCTTCTTCTTTTTTTTATTTGATTTGATTTGATTTGTGATTAGTCTTTGTAATTTGTTTTTCATGCTTGCGCGTGAAAATATTCCGAGGCATCGAGAAAATGTTCCATGGCTTGGCTTGGTTAATGCTAACAGATTGATTTGTTATATTTGTTCTGTAATCCGTACTTGTCGTTGTTTTCTTTATCCTCATGCCATTTTCATTGAATCTTTTAATTCCTAGTTTCACTGGAATCGGAATTTTTAGCACTGTGATCAACATTTAAGCTTTGGCAGAATAAAATCTCAACTAGTTCTGTGAGTATTCTGATCCATCAGCTGTGATATATCAACTTCTTGTGTTGCATAAGCAATGTAATATTCTGCTTTACTTGTACTGTTTTCCATATTGTAAGGCTGTGGAAATTAATGTCCCGTAAATTATTATGGGGTTTTTTTAGAATGAATTTGTCTTTTCAAAAACGAGAAGACAGGGGACATGTTCTTTCTGTGTTCATTATCTTCGTCTCTTTTAATCTCGAGACAACAAGCAAATGCCAACACTTGATACCAAAACCCTTTGGATAAAGTGGAATTCGGTAGATACTACTGTATAGATTGGTGCACATAAGATTAGATGAGAACATCATGTCCCTGTGCGTTTTTGAATCAGAATATGTTATTTGGTTTACTTTGTTAGTTAGCGTAATCAAGCTTTCTTATGTATTCAATTCTTACGGTTTAGATCTTAGCTCTCAAAAGGCAGAATAAAGTGCTTTCCCTATAATCATTTTGCATGATTTTGTTTAGCATGAATGAAACGAGTTCTTGATTTGGCTTCACGCTATTGGCTAAGCAGAGAATCAGGCAAGAAAACAACAGCAATTGCAAGGCTAAAAGAAGATGGGAAGCCCAATAATGTTTCCAAGCCTGCAGCTCCCCTAGAGACAGTGTCCAAGTCTCAAGATATTGTTATTTTTGAAAGCACTAGAGTGGCTATAATGGCACTCATAAAATTGAGAGAAGGGATAAAGAAGAGAATCTCTTTGATGCTGTTGTGATGGCTATAGTGTCACAGACTGTTAAAGAGGAAAACATTCAGCAACAGATAGCAGACATGCTGGGCTTGAAACTTGATTAGAAAAGTGAACGAGGAAGAGCAAGGCGGTTGCATACTAGACTGAAGAATGTGGAATATGAGATCCTTTTCATCTTGGATGAAATTCGGGACCATAGGCATTCCATTTGGGGATGATGATGCTCAAAACAATCATAAAACAAAAAATACTTTATAGTAAATAATAATGAAAAATTAAATACGTATACAATTATCTAAGTTTGCAGTCCACAGAGATTTTGGACTGCTAGTTAGATGGTACAGATATAAAATCTTGAGCATTTAATGGCATAATATAAATATCAGTTTGCCGCTTCTGACCTCATAGCATATAATAATAAACGAACTACATCCTCACAAAATATTAAAGAACTAGCTGGTTGATACCAAACGGATAAGCATCAGAAGGGTCAGCAGCATGGAACGCCCTTGCTGCTGTTAGTTTATTCATAGCCTCTGTAGGATGGAAACCATCCCAGAATATGAACTCGTTTCTATTAGGACATGCAGTTGAGCTTGGATTACAGAGACCAACATTGTTAACTCGACAGCAGCTAGATTTGAAGACCTTGAAACCTGCGAGTCACAGAGCATAGGATTTGCATAGGAATCAATGGCTAACAGTAACAAAAGCAACAATATTGGAGATTCTCGACCACATACCAAGCTTATTAGGATATCTTCCTAACGTTCCAGTAGAATTGATATAAATAACTTTCGAATCGGTTAATTCTTTATTGAGTTGATCAACAAGAGATTTTAGCCTGACATTAAAAAGCTGAACTGCACCAGTAATTCTCTCTGCACATGTACCATTCTTGCCAAATAAAACAATTGAATTTGGAGTGCAGCTAATTGCTCCTAAACCAAACAAGGCAATCTTTCTTGCACCAGCATCGTGCAACGTCTAGAGAAACAGTAAAGATAAGGGTCTCAAATTTGACGATGCATCAGAATGTTTTCAAAAAAGAAATAAATATATATGCTGAAAACTTGGAAAAGCTCACCCTGATTTGCTTAGAATATTGATCGATAAGAACACCTGCAAACTGATCAGGAGTATACTGAGTGCTTGTTGCGGAGCGAGGCAGAAAGTAGTCGTTTATATAATCATTGCTGCCCATTCCAACAGTATATAGGCATTTATTAAGGTGAGCTGCAGTTGAATCTTTTAGAGTTTTAGTCAAGCTTGATATTGTAATCTTGTGGTTGTTTAATTGCTGATTGAAGCCAACATGAGTACCCTGCAAAGATCATATATCATATGATCATCGATTAGTACATATAACCCTTCTCCAATAAGAAAAAATGTTTATTACCAAATTACGTCCAGCCTCATCACGAATTCCTGAGGAGCCAGATGCATAATTCACACCATTGATTATTTCTGATTCTGTAACTGTGGCAAATGGTTGAATATAATCTTTCAAACCCAAAAGCTCGGCTAAACATTATTTACAGGAATAAAACATAGAAAAATATTAGCGCCATATACCTATAAACCATCTATATATATATATATATGCAAACTGGTAACAGAAACAGGCAAAGCCTACTGATTATATCTGCGACGGTTTTTCCATTAGTGAACCTTCCTGTGGGGCCAGCAGGAAAATCAATCCCGTAAGGTGGATACTTGACTCTTGCACTTGTAGACAGTCCATTATTATTGCCACTATCAACCAAGGAATCGCCAAATATGAAATAACAAGGAAC